>NW_011967239.1:1063361-1120487 GCF_000949405.1 Vollenhovia emeryi | reverse complement strand
CTCGCAGTCGTAAGAACAATCGACTGTAATTGGTCAATTCAGTCAGACACGTAAGAATTAACCAATCGTAGTCGACTATTCTTACGACTGCGAGTCTCAGAGTCGCAGTCGTAAGAACAATCGACTGTAATTGGTCAATTCAGCCAGACACATAAGAATTCATCAATCATAGTCGATTATTCTTACGACTACGACTCTGAGACTCGCATCGTAGACCCCGCATTAGCGTGACACGTCGGTCGTCGCCGCCGTAGTCGCGCGATCGAAAATGCTGTTTAATGCGGCGGATCGAAACACATTTAACAATTCTCGCTCGTGCATTTATCGCGGGAGGGGGAGAAAAAAAAAGAGACCTCGGACGCGGGCGATCGCGTGTTTGGCGAACTTGATCAGAAACTTGGTTTGCTCGCGGTTTGAAAATGTTGGTTAACGGCTGCGGAACCCGGTACATGGCGCGGGTGGAGGCTGCCTGTTTGCGCAGCGTTCCCTTCGTAACGTATTTTCCATCGGCCGGTCGTTTCGCCGCGGGATACGTGCCATTTTTGTACGAAAATGGCCTCGTTTGCTCTCTCCCGCGGCTCGCAAACTCCCCCCGATATGAGACCTCCACCGTCGCGCATCAATGTCCGACGGACAACCGCACGACTCGCGAATTTGCCCCGGAATATAATAAAAGCGATTTACGATAGGTTTCACCGATAACATCGCGACCGAGCACTGGACGGATCGCATGGGTAACATATGACACGCGGAACACATCCAGCAACTTAGAGCGCGGTGTTTCACGTAAAAAATAAAAAAACACCACACTCCCTCTGAAATTGCCTCTGGAATTTTTCGTGACAAAAACCGAAGCGCAATTTTGACATGGCGCATCTAGCCTCACGCTTATCGATATCTAGATTACGTTAATTGCTGTTGTGCGAAATTGCATTACATTAATAATTACGCGGAGGCTATTACTGTTAATTAAACGTTTAACAGCACGTATTTTGTATTTGTGCCGCTAAGCGCGATATTATTTTCAATTAGATTTCGGGATGGAACTCCCAACGGCGGTCCTCCCAGCCTTGAGTTTTTATTTTACGCCACTTTCATCTCGGGAGAATATTGCTGTTGGCAAGGGAGAGCGCGCTGAGTTTCGTGCCGTTCTTACGAGCGATTTGTACATTTCTGGAAGTTCGTACGGGCTTTCGCGGCCATTAACCTTTATACGGCCCGGCATTTGGTAACTTTTATGACCTTTGAAAGTTTAAATTTTCTTTCAAAATCGCTTATAGCCCGCGCTCGGCTGCCGTTTCCCCCGGCGGAAACAAGCGTAGCGATCCGAACGCCGTGTACAGTTTGTTTCTTCCTCCGCCGTAATCCGAGTTCAGATATCACGCGCGAGCTAAATTACTACTTCGCCCCTTCCCTCTTTTCCCGGTTTTCTCTTAGCCCTTGAGTAATTTTACCACCGAATTTCTCCTCGGACCGAAAAAGGTATCGGATAAAATAGCATTCTGCCGGAGTCTAAATTTTCAGACACGCGAAATCAAGCGGAAACTTGACCAGAAATGAAGTGTAAGACAATTTGCGGGTATATAAACTCGGGAATTTCATAATAATTCGTCGAGAAAAGCTGGTTGATCCGCCGCCAAAAATGACGCCGCGAGAAAGCACCCTCTTTCTAACGCGACGGGAAAACTTACTTAACCGCCGTAATTACGTCGCGAGGAATAGCAGCAACTTCTGCATTACATCAACAAAATGTCGCGTAATCGCTATTCATATTCGCGGTAATGAAGCCCGTCGTCCCGACGTTACGGCGGCGGATAGAAAATTAGTAATTTACGTCGTCCAAGTTCGGAGCCGGGCGCCTATTACCTTGTCATTAGGATTCTTCCCGTCTCCATGATTTCTAAGCTGCAAGGGGGTATAGAGTGTACATTAGGTCGGGATCGCCCCCAGCACGATAGGATAGTTAGTACCTACTACCACTACCCCCCCGGATTTGCATACGCTAACGAGATTCCTGCGGTTTTGCCGATGCTTTGCATGCTAGCCGCGCGCGATTTCGCGAAGCGGCGCGACCGACTACGTCTATTTATTATGCGTCATAGATACGTCCGGGGATGAAAGCCGGTTCCGCGGGAACATCTCGGTGAATTTGCGAATTTTACCGGCGGTGCCCTGCCCCTGGGTGGAATTATGCGAACGTGATATCTTGTCTGTTGCGATTTTAATGGCATTCTCCCGTTCTCTCCGCCGGACGAGATTTACTTTGCCGCACTTGGGGAGGGCGCGCGACACCGGAGGAATATATCGCTCATGCAAATCGCGCTTTATCGCGTCGCGCTTCTCCAAAACGCTCATTGACATTTCGCATAAACTTCAATCCGGGATGCGCGACTTCGTCGCGTTTCAGCGGAACTTTCGGTTACCGAGCGAGCGCGTCGCGTTTTCCGCGCCCCGGCGGAATATAACGTTTCCGGAAATTTCGAGAAAACGAGCACCGGCGCGACGCCAACTAATATTAATTAGAGCGCAAGTAAATCATATTAATCTTCATAATTATACGTCTCGGAAAAACATCCCTTTTTTAACGTCACATTATTTCACGGGGATCACAGAACGCGTAACAAGAACTCCATTATACGCAAAAAAAATGAAGAACAGAGGGGAAAAAACAGAGATACATTATTCGCAGAGCCTGATATGCAATAATTTAATCGTTTATTGAGATGATGCAAAACTGATATTTCTTCCCGCTGCTGCGACTCTTGAAGATACAACGGAGAGTAAATTTGCGCGTTAATGCCGTTGAGACTTTATCCGACCCTTATTTATCCAACGAGAGAGATTTTTGCCGCAATAACGTACATCATGATATCCGAATCTTAAACTACACTGAGCAAAATTTCCATCGGATAAGGGCCAGTTTCGCGAACATCGGTTAACCGCTAACCGAAGGTTAACTGACTCTCCGTCTCTTCTTAAATAGCGAGATGGAAAAAGATAGGGAGTCGACTGAACTCTGGTTAACAGTTAACCGACGTTTGTGAAACTGGGCCAGTTAGGGCCAGTAGTGTTTTTTCCGGTTAAATTACGTACACACCGATGAAATGCCGATCATATTTCTCATCGGACATGCAATTTAATCGGATATAACCGTTTGTTACTACGCAACTGGATTGTCCGATCGTATTTAATCCGGATATTTTTCTCAGTGTATTAAGTCGCTGCGGAACGCGGGCGACGTAAGATTTCTCGCGCCAAGGGCGCCGGAACAGCGGAGACGGCATAATTAGCCGGCCTAATTGTTAATTTACTAATGGCGGCTCCGCGCGCCCTTTTAATTATCCACGGGCGAGCTGCGAGCCCCGATATCTGCCCCGGCGAGCTTTCAACTTTTAACTATCGAGTTAATCCGCGCCGGGGAGGTAAATTTGCGCGCGACTTTTTCGCGCGTTTCCCCGATGGAAATTATTATATAACGAGGATAAGCAAAGGGAGTGGATGTTGCGCCCCTCTTGTCTCGTCGCCACCCCCGCCGCAAAGAAGCGCCGACTGGAATATCGTCCTTATCGTAAATATTCATCGATATCGATATCAATAACGCCGACGGCGACGAACGGATTCTCTTTGCGGATGAATACGAAAACTTCGGGCAAAGTCGACGTTATCTCGCGGTACATATCCAAGTTTACGAATTTATCATCGCGTCATTTTGGGGAACTGTGCCGCGCGTGCCGCGAAACGGCGGGGTTTCGTCCATTTATTTCGTCGCACGCGCCAGCTTCGCGATCCGGTGCAATTTTGATTTGCCGTTTACGAATTAATCATTTTTAATGACGCCGCTCTCTCTCTCTCTCTCTCTCTCTCTCTCTCTCTCTCTCTCTCTCTCTCTCTCTCTCTCTCTCTAACTCTCTCTCGCGTTTTTCGATGCTGTTGATAAGGTATCGCCCGTCATCGGGGTTTCCCGTCTCCATTTAGACGATTTGTAGATAACCCGGGCGGATCGACGGGATATTGCGACGACAATTGGCATAGTTTTTTTATTTGGATTATTTTTAAATGGCTTTCACGATAGTCGACGAGAGAGAGATATCGTCAGGTCGCGAACTTAAATTCGTGATGGTTCGCTTTCACGTTCGACAATCGATTTGGACGTACGTATAAAAAAGAGGAGCAAAAAAAACCGGGAAATATATGAACGCGGCCATGGCGCGTTAGACACGGGAGAAAGGCGGCGGAACAAAGGAGGGAGGGGGGCGGGGGCGCAGCATTTGGAAACTTTGGGGTATGCGTAATCTCCGCTCGTAACGTCTGTTAACAGAGATCGCGCCGCAGCTGGTCTACAGGTTTATCGAACAGACAATGCAGCCCGGTCCATCGGTTTCGCTGAAATGCAGCGCCGCGGGTAATCCCACGCCGCAAATTTCCTGGCTGCTAGATGGATTTCCGCTTCCACAAAACGACAGGCTCCTGATTGGCCAATACGTGACCGTGTACGGGGACGTAATATCCCACGTTAATATCACGACCGTGAAGCCCGAAGACGGCGGCGAGTACGAGTGCATCGCCAGCAGCCGCGCCGGCGAGGCGAGGCACTCGGCGAGGCTCAATATCTACGGTGAGTCAGCCGCGCGGTCGCGGTGTGCGTTTTCCCCGTAATTAGAAATTCCGCGGGAGGCCGCGATTACGATTTTATATCTCCGACGCGATTCGAGCCGAACGTTAATTATTTATCGCTCGAAACGTTGCCTCGTCCCCGCGTTCTTCAACATCGAATTTAGTTTGTACCCGGAGGCAACGAAAGGGGTCGGCCTGTAGCGTCGCGATATTAAAAATTTGCTGCGTATGTTTTTTTATTTTCCGCGCTGCCTGGCCTCCCCGGAATCTAGAGAGAGAGCAGAACTAGATTCCCTGCTGGAAATTTATAACTTTATGCTGTTTCGCGTGGCTGCAGCGTAACGAGCTTTACTGCTTTCTAATCTCAGGACTGCCATACGTCAGACCGATGTCGCCCGTTTCAGCGGTCGCGGGGAAGCAACTATATATCAAGTGTCCTGTAGCCGGTTATCCTATCGAATCGATAGTGTGGGAGAAAGGTAAGCATCGTGCGTCATTTCCGTTAATCCCCGTCCGAATAACGGAGAGTTTTTCGCGTACGTTTATTCAATATTTCCCATCGCGGCGAGAGGTACGCTAAAGTCCGTCGTCGATCTTTCGCGTCTGACTGATAATCCTCTTCGCAACGAGCGTGCCGCGCGATTAATCGGCGACGATGATCGGATTTATCTTCGTATCTTGCAAATTAATTGACGCGACTGAAGAGGACTCGAGTCGAACGCCGAGAGCGCCGAGTGCATGTCGCATCTCGCGAAACCCAGTGTTGTTTACCGATCATCCCGAATATTCTCGATCGCGAGGAGCCCCTTTAATTGAAACGCCGAAACGTTGTTATCAGAGAACGTAAAACTGCCTCCAACATGAGACAAAGAGTCGCCAACGACACGCTAAAGTTCGTCATCGATCTTTCGCGTCTGACTGAAACAATCCTCCTCGCAACGATCGTGTCCGCGCGATTAATTGGCGATCGAATTTATCTTGCAAATTAATTGGCGCGACTGAGGAGGACTCGAGTCGGACGTCGAGAGCGCCGAGTGCATGTCGCGTCTCGCGAAACCCCAGTGTCGTTTACCGGAGCATCCCCGAATATTCTCGGACGCGAGGAGCCCCTTTAATCGAAACGCCGAAACGTTGTTATCAGGGGACGTAAAACTGCCTACCAACATGAGACAAAGAGTCGCCAACGGCACGCTGTTCATCGATACCGTGCAACGCAATGCCGACGAAGGCACGTACACATGCACTGCCAGAAACAAACATAATTTCACGTCGCATCGCTCGGTCGAAGTACGTGTTCTAGGTAAGCAAACCGTAGCCCAGCAGTTTCCGCATAATTTCCCGCGGTATTGAGCACCGGAATTTAAAGCGTTCGTAAAATTAGCATTCGAAAATGAAGAGATCGCTTTACGCGCGCGCCCGCCAAGCGAAGCGACGCGCTCTCTTTTGCCCTCCGAAGTGGGGAAAAAAGGTACATCGCACTCTCGTCACTCCCGAGATAATAATTTCTTACGATCAGCACCCTCGATGCGATACAGTTCTACGTTCAAGTTTTACACGACTCACGATGTAAAGTGTACAACGGCTATTTCTGGTCGAGGTGCAGTGTAGTGTATTTTAACACGGGGAAATTCTTTTAAAAATCGACCAAACTGGCATAAAACGTGATATATATTTAAGTCGTAAAGTTTCGCAGTTTTATTCGAGATCCACTAACGTACGGTTGCTGTTCGAAAATTTTAGAAATTGTTTTCGCTATTAAAAATCCACTGACTACTGAGACATATACGACATGAATTTGCTGCCACGGAACTCGTGAACTCATTCTGTTTCGGCATAAAATTAATTTGTTCCGTCGACATTAGATTGCACTCGAAAAAGACCCGATTAAGAGGTCGAGACCGTGTGACTCAAATATGTATCACTTTTTATGCCAGTTTGGTCGATTTTTAAAAGAGTTTCCCCGTGTTAATTACCACTGGCGGCAATAAGCCTCACTCATTTTAGTTAATTTTAAATTAGGATCAATGGCAAAGAGTGCCCCACGCGAGCCCTCGGACGAAGATTTCGCGAAAAAGCTTCGCTCGCATAGTCCGCCGTTCTTGCAACTTGCGATATCGAAGCGCAATTACGGATATCGCGGGCACACGTTAATATGCATTCTCCCTTTGTCGAACGTATTAACTATCCATTGCCCGTCGCCCCATCCGACTGTATTAATTGCAGCGGCCGTTTATACATAACATGCGCGGCATGCAACGTTTGACGCGCGTTGCCGAATTTATCTTTACATAATGTTTCTATTAGGTTCATCAAGCAAACTCTATGCGTTGTTTGACGTTGGGCAGGATTAATTAGTGCGGGACAACATCGACCCGAGTCTTCGGTTTATCGCATTGCGCATCGTCCCTCGGAATACACGCCGCTTTTCGCAACGAAGGATCCCATCGATTTATCGATCGCGCATACGCGCCGTGTTTGCGACTCGCCGAAAACCGAAATGCGAGCCGCGCGAAAATTACGACGGAGAGTTTTGCGTTACCGAATATATTTCGACAAAAATTTCGTTATCCTTTTTTTTTCCACCGCTGGAGGATTGCGGGGTGTAACGCAGTTAATCCTTTTCGATTTTGATTGACCATTTATTTCGGTATCGCTCGGCAATTGCGTCCTATAATCTGGAAAATAAAAAGGAGGAAAAGTGGGAAGATAAACTGTTTAGGTTTCTGTCGAAATGCGAGGCACTGTGCAGGCTTCAGCCCCGCCTCGCCCTGGATTCTCGAAGGCTTCCTCGAAGTCGAGCGGAGTCTTTCTCGAGGAGAACAATTTCACATGTATATACTGTATATTCTTTTTTTTACTGTGATACAAAAAAACGCGCGCGCAGTGCGCGCACGTTTATACAAATACGATATATACGTAGCGGCCCGGAAATCGCGCTGGAACCAAATTATTTTCCATCAGCCGGTTTGTTTTCGCTTAACGTTTAATATTTAATATCGGCAAACACCGAGTATATTAAACATTTCGGCGAAACGCTGATCGAATTGCAGGTTGAAATGCGCGAATGGAATTATCGCGCGGCGGGAAATAAAACGGGCTCGAAGCGGAATTAGATATTTCGCCGCGAGATTGGGGGTCGCTTCTCTCCTTCGCCGCCCCCGTCAAAGCGAGGGTCAAGCGCGATTTCCGGTCGACGTTGCCCGCGCGATACGCGCGCGGACGTACGGCCGCGCGTGCTGAAGACGCGTCCGGAAATGACCTATGCACAGAGCACAGCACCTCACTGCATCGCTCAAGCATTCCTCCTTTGCACGCGCTCTCGCCTAACTGCTCTGTTCTATTCCACCAGTATATTTTTATGTACTCGTGTACACTCGTATGTACATAAAAATCCAGCTGCCACGTATGTACGTAACGTATTGTACATTAGACAGACGACGCGACGTACTGCGTGCAGATGTTGCCACGGGGTATTACCGCAAAACGTCTTTCGATCGTGACGCCGCCACCCCCGCACGTGCGGCGTGCGCACGCGGGGGGACACAATCCTTTTTCCGCGGCGCCGCGCGTAAAGGCCGAGACAGACTAGCAATTGTCGAAGCGGATTGGACTGGGATTGGCGATTGGCGATTGTCCTCTGGCTAATGAGAGCCGATTAAAATCGCTGCTTTGCTCTCATTGGCTAGCGGACAATCGCCAATCGTCAAGACTAGCAATTGTCGACGCGGATTGGACTGGGATTGGCGATTGGCGATTGTTCTCTGGCCAATGAGAGCAACGCAGCGATTTATTCGACTCTTATTGGCTGGAAGACAATCGCCGATCGCCAATCCCGGTCCAATCCGCGTCGACAGTTGCTAGTCTGATTCGGCCTTAACGCGGCGCCCCGCGTTGAGTCCGTAATACCCCGTGATGCGCGGAAACAGTGTATAGAATAAAATTATAGGTATTTTAACGATAATTCCGATGGTGATCGCGGGATCTGTCAGCCTTGCCGGCGACGGAGTATTAACACGGCGTGTAAACAGCGCCGTTGAATGTTTCCTTCGTGCTTGCGCGCGCGCGCCTCGATCTCCCGAAATTTTCCATTAAACGTGTTTGTTCAACGCGTGTACACGAAGTTTGCCTCGTTCTAAATACAGAGTTTACCGCGGAGATTGCGTCGGCAGGCTGAACGTTCCGTCGAAAATCACCGGGCGCGATTGCCTTTCATTAAAATTGCACACGTTCTTTCTCTTCTCAACCCGCTGTCGATCTATAGACGTAACGCAGCAACGTCCTTGAGCAGCTCACGTCGCGATATCGCATACGTCCGTTCGATCTGCATTTGGAGAAATGCTCGCGACGCGGCGCGAGATTCTCAGGCTGAAAGTCGAAATCACGCGAGAATCGCAATTACCTCGGATCTCCGAGAGATCGAGGGTATTTTCTCGGCTGACGCGCGCGGCAGTCTTGATTTCCGCCGTCGAGGCCAAGTCGAAGCCGCGAAGAGAGGAGATCGATTAATCTCGCCGCATCTCCCAGCTTCGTTTCCCGGCTGCCGGTTTCTGACGTATGCCGTATCGGACGCGGGGTTACTCCCCCCCCCCTCGCCTACGAACCGCCGCGTTGCCGCTGGATCGCGCAGCGCGATCTGAAAAATTGCTTTCCGCTCAAAAGGCGCGCATCTCCAGCAGCGGCGCGGAACGACGATTACGACCGTTCATCCCTTCGCTCTCCCGCAACCAGAGGCTCCTCTCTCTCTCCGCCCCCAGCCCCCGACGATATTCCCGACATCAATATCGTGATTCTCTAGATCTGAACTGCTTTGATGGAATGCCACCTTGTCTGTATTGTTCTTTCAGTGCCACCTAAAATCACGCCTTTCAGTTTTGCTCGCGATTTAAACGTAGGGGACCGTACTAGCGTACAGTGCGTGGTCGTGACCGGCGACCTACCGCTGACGTTCACGTGGCTCAAAGATAACGTCCCGATAGAGACGGTCAGGACGTTGCCGTCGTCGCAGGATGCGCCGTCGGGCAGCCGCGGTCGGTCGCCGGCCGGTCCTAGGATGGACACGATGATTAACGGGGGCCCCAAGCTAAGGGGCGCCCCCGCCACCATGACCGCCTCCGGCCCCGGGCATGACGAAGCGTCCTCCTCGTCCCAGAGAAAGAGCATTACCATCGGGATACATGACGCTTTTACCAGCGCCCTGAGCATTAGCACGATCGCACCCGCGCACAATGGCACGTACACCTGTCGCGTGACCAATGGCGCTGCAACCGTCGCTCATTCTGCACTCCTTCACGTCAACGGTAAACGCACACCGTTGGTGTAATTGTACGGCCGTGTTCCGGAATCGGTACTTGGCGCGACGATCTCTCGCGGTCTCCTCTCGCGGTCTCTCTGTCTTCTTTCTCTTGCCTTCTCCTCCTCCTTTTCCTCCTCCTGCTCTGATCGAGAGGAGACGCGCCCGTAACGTCTCCCGACGCCAAATACAGCGGCATCGTATTTCGGAACACGGAGCACCCGTGTCGGCGCTCATCGGGATGCCGGCAGCGACGTCGGGGGAACGCGGAGGACGCGGATGGATTCGCGCCACGTCTTGCGGAATAAGATCGCGTCGGCGACGAGAGCGGATTATCATTGAGATTCGCGGGCCGAGGCGTCGGTCGTGATAGGACCGGACTGGCAATTTTCCAGTTCGTTGGCTGGTGTACGGCGGCGATGGAAAGTAACTGATTGATCGGCACGTAGGGAAACACCGGTGCCGCCGGCCATCGTTTGTGCCCTACCCGACGCTACGCTCACCGCCGCGACGATCGATCAATCAGCGCGCGTCCGACCTCGCGCGCGCGATGCGTGCCCGTAATCAATTTTGTTTCGCCTCTAAGAGAAAAGAAAAGGGTTAACGCCGCCGCTGTAAATCGCCGACGGCTCTCGGGGCGCGGTTCCACGACGCGGGGCGGACCCTCGCGCGTTCGCCGCCGAGGACGAGGAAGCCCCGTCGTTGTCTCGCCGAGCGTTTGAGCGCCGACTCGCATTCCCGGTCCGTCCACGATGATCTTCGATCCCCGAGATTTCGGATCATCCGAGACGTGACCGTTTTCTGCTACACGCTAAATCCAAATTGCACACGTGTCAACGCGCCGCATCGGCGTCTCGCGCGTCCGAACGGGATTTGAGAGAGGGATAAAGAAAAGGAAAACAATAAAGTCTCCCATTGGCGCGAGCACCGATTCGGCGTGTTGCCAGCTTTTTCGAGGATTACTTTCGATTTTTGAAATTGTTCTCTCTTTCCTCCATTCTTTCTCGTCCTGCACGCAGTTCTCTTTGCACGCCCATCTGCACGCTTTGATCGAGTTTTCCTGCAACCACTATCGGTACCTATGTGTATTATATGTACTGTGAACAATCTTGGCAATGTCTTTGGCTCCCCCTGCCTCCACGTATTAGCGTTATACGAGCGGCCTGGGATACTTGTCCAACCTGCATTCGTCTGATTTGTTTTCATCGCGGGACTCAAGCGTTTGGATAAACGGGAAGACACGTTTCCAAAGGACGCAGATAAGACCGTACCGGGCAGTTGGACATCTATCAGAGTTTAGCTGCTTGTATATACGTATTTATTATGGTATCTACTTCTTAGACACACTTAAACATACCGACTGTGACATCGAGAGATGTTGCGAAAAGAGCGGCAGGCACGCCCGCGCGCAAGAACGCACACGAGGCAAAGGGATTTTTCGTCGGGCGAAAGTCGATATCTCGATGTCGCAGCGAGACCGCAAAGTTACCGTACTGGTTTTCCTATTCGCACAGGTGTATGCATCGTCCAGCATTGGTATTCAAGAGACACGAGTAATGTTTTGACTGAATATTACATTTGCCTATTTCTCTTAGTACCCCACACATATTACACAACGGCGGAGCTCGCCGTTAACGACATTTCTACGATACCCCGTAGGAGACGTATTTTATACGTTCTGCATTCGTTTTATTTTTCACGAATGACTCGTTTACACACTCTGCCACTCATTACTGTGTTGTATGGTTTTTGAGCGTCTCAATGACGCAGTCATCATTTTATTAATGTAGCAAAGAGTTTTATGATAATGTGTTGAAGCTCGAGGTATATCATACGTAATTTGTGTAACGTGGTTTTCACCATCATTATATTGTTACGATATGATTATGGAGACTGTAGTGATATTTGTATGTCCAAGGGGCACTCGACGCGAGAGATCTCTGAAATATTCGGCGAGGACACACACGCGAGTCCCCTCCGCATGCGAATTTCTGTCAAAGGGGGAAAAAAACAGGGGCGCGTGTGTGCGGTCTGAAATCGAATCGTTTCGCGGCGTCAATACAGAAGTCTCTCGCGTTCTTGTTCCACATATATTTGAAATTTCGCCGATCGGTAGGGCTCGGTAAGTAAGTCTGCGATACGCACGTCCCGCGGGACAAAGGGACAGACACGGGGAAGGAGCGTACCCTCGCGGAGAAGAAGGCCGCGTGCAGGTGTCTGATGCCGGACGTGCGGTCGTTATGGCGCGTCTCGCCAGGCCGGGATCGCGGTTCGAGCCGACTCCTCGCGCGCGGAAATCTATTGTATCCTGGAGACGGGGAAGAGCGGCAGGTGCCTCTCCCGGCCGCCAAGTTTCCACGCACCGCGAGACAATTTATTAATGCCTCCCCCCCCGTCCCACCCACCGCGCAAAGGAGAGGGTGCGCGAGAAAGGAGAGCTTATTTCCAACTTGGCTGGTCTCCTCATAAAGACACATCGGCCGACATTAACAGTTATGCTCGCTCGTAAATGTTCATTTCCCAAGCTACACCGGTCGCGCGTTATACTCTCGGCGGGCGCGTTACGTACGTTACGTACGTATACGCTGCCCCGATATTTATGGCCGTGCCACAATTTTCCGCGGACCTTGCTACGCACGCGGTGCGAGGGAGCGTCGTCGACGCCCGCAGCCGCCGCCGCGCGCGTTGCACCTGTCCTTCCCCCGCGCGAGGGGAAATCACGCGGCGGAATGGATCGGAATAAATGGAGGGCGAGTTTATCGAGTTTCCGCGATGTTACCGCCAGGGATTTACTCCTGCGCGCATCCTTGCGCGGTTTGCCGCTGTCGTGCGGCCGACGGAACAAAGCAACGCGACGCAACGCGTAAGGGCCCGCCTAATCGAATTGCGCTGTGACCCGTTAACAGGTAAAATATTGGCCAACGACAGATAGGGGAGGATGATTTACGGTTGTCACGTACGATCCCTTACGGTAACGTTGCATGCGTCACAGTGTATCCCCCCCCCCCCCTCTTATCGCAAGACGCGATCCGAAAGACGCAAAGTCCTCGTGAACGACGACCCGCGCTAAGGCGCGGTCAAAGACCGTCAGCGCGAGGCCGCGAGGGATGCAATACTCTCCATTATCATGTCACAACGTAACGTTTATAGTTCCGCCGCGGATCTCGCCATTTTTTTTCGGAGACGGTGTGATGGAGGGGCAGCGGACACAGCTTATGTGTACGACGAGCCAGGGCGACCAGCCGTTCAACATCACGTGGTTGATGGACGAGAAACCGATTCAGGTCAGACCGAGCGACGGTGGTACATCGGTGTCGTCGGTCCAGACCGCCGCCGCCGTCGCCGCCGCTACCGTCGAGACCAGCAACGGCATACAGATAAGCGACTATCCGCCGTTTTCCAGCATCCTGACGATAAATAGCGTCAGCGCTAGTCACAGCGGCAACTACACGTGCCAGATCAGCAACATCGCTGGCCTGGCCGAGCACTCGACCAGCCTCTCAGTCGCTGGTTGGTGTCCTGAGAAAAACTGACGTAGTCGTAAGAAAACTGTGTACATAAAGCGTCCACGAATAAGAACCTCCCCTTTTCGCTATCTCCCCATCTTTCTCTCCATTTTTCTGTTTGTCTATCTCTCAATCTATCTACCTATCTATTTTTCTCTCTCATTCTTTCTCTTTTTCTTGCTTTCTCTCTCTCTCTCTCTCTCTTTTCCCTCCTCTCTCTTTTCTCTCCTCTCTCTTTTCTCTATTTCTCTCTTTCTTTCTCTCTTTCTCTTCTCTCGCACCATTGTCCCACTTTTCTTGTGTATAGGAGTGTATACACGTATATGTATACGCATATACAGGATATATATATATATACAGGACAGGTATACAGCTCGTATCACAGCGCAGAATTCGAAGAACCGTCGAGTAAGGTTCGGCTTTCTTTTTTTTTATTTAATCCGCTCCTGTGTTCCGGGTTACTCGGACGACTTTTCCGAGCCGTTGATGACATCCCTCGAGAAGGGACGTGCGATACGAGTCCCCATTCGCCGGATCGTAATCTTATACGTTAGTATCTGATTCCGCCAATTTGAAACACCACTCTTCGTTTCGGAAAAAAGTTTCTTCCTCGGCAGCGTAAGTTAGACGAATAAAAATTTATCTCCCCTTTGTCGAAAGAGTTCCATTATTAAACAAGTCGTTTGGTATTGCATGCATAGAGTCGAGATGTACGAGGATTCGCTGTGAGAATAGACCTTTAGGAATCGAACTTAAATATCTCGATCGACGGGTATAAATTGGGTACACAAATTTTTCACGAGGGTAGATGTATTTCAAGCAGCGGCTATTTGATACAGTATGGTGATAACTGCGAAGAACGCAATAATTGAATATCGTATTTTTGTTTGGATCATTCTCGCTTATTTTTAGGAACGATGCCGTTTATATATAAGAAAAACTAAAACAAGTGACGTTCTATTCAAATCGAATTTAGTTACTTGGCTTGATTAGAAAGTCAGAAGAGCGATTGATCAGAAATTGTTCAGCTATGGATCGATGTCAGAAATAGTTTCGAGGATTAAATGTTAATGGGTTTCGCCGAATTTAGTTCCTGCTCGTCTCGCACTCGCCGGGGTTGGCAATATTTTATTCATTTCCATCCATTTCGACCCAAATTCTATAGAATATCAAAAGATTCGTACATTTCGTACGTATTCGATTCCACACATTATCCGGTATGTAATAGCGCCTGCTCCTAATGCGTATAAAATACGACAAGATCGCTGGGTTTTCGACATCTGAAAGCCATTAAAGATTTTCCAGCGAATGTCGCGCGGCAAAGGAATTTCCTCGAAGCGAAATACGATCCCTTAACCTCGGCAAAGGTTATACGCGCGTAACAAATTGGAGAACGAATGTGCAAAGCTGCAGTTTTTCAAGAATAAACATCAAAAGAGAATGAGAGCGACAATGATAATTGGACGTTGCCATCCGTAAAATGAAAAAAAAGGGGGGAAGGTGAACCTTAATAGTTTAATTTGACGTCGCAATTTGCGAACTTTTAATAAATTCGCGCTGAAGTAATGAACGTAAAGGATTAAAGTCGTATAAACATCCGTGACAATACGAATCTTTCGCAATCGAATTTCTCGATTCATTATGCTCATGTATTCTTGGAGAGCGCTGCAGCCATATTACATGCCAGACTTTCGTAATATTTGCCAAATGGAAACGCTACGTGCTTTCGAGTTCGCTTTGTGTTCATCATGCAACGTAGTATCCTGTGTAGTGTACTGCACTTTTCAGTTTTACGGTACTACCTTTGCCGCCGCGGCGACGGCTTACGATCAGCACATACGTACGTATATCCCGGCACATACGTATGTATATCCATTTCAATGCGATGTTGCGTTCACTGATATTTTTCGTATTATTTCTACTAGCTTCGCCTCGCATACATTCAATGCAATTTAAGTATTACTTACATCCGGTTGTGTTCCTTCTATACCGTCGTGCAAATGTCTTGCACCACTTATGGCTCACTCAGACTGGACGCGATGAGCGATGAGCGACGCGCGATATCCAATGAGCGTGCAAGTCTTTGTACGTTTTCCCGTAAAGCCTGCACGCTCATTGGATAATCACGCGTCGCTCATCGCTCACTGCGTCCAGTCCGAATGAGCCATTACTCTCTGGTCGCGCAACTTGCGCGCGGCCGCGCCAAGTACGCTCGTTACTACTCACGCTCGGATGCACTTGGAACATCTGATCGCACTGCTCGCGTTGTTTTTCGCGTTTGGAGCATCGAGTTCGCAGGAAGTAATTCGGCGAAAATACCCATTAATTGTCCTCGTTAATCGCTGAAACGTTTCTTCTTCTTCTTCTTCTTTTCAAGCGCATAAAAGGCGAGATTGGGACGGCGGAGAAAGAAAGGTCGACAGGTCTGAGATCGTAGTCGCGCTATCGAGAGCATTACCTGGCATGGTGCCGCCATACCCCGATTTCTTTCGCTTATCTTGGAACGATAGCTCGATAGAATTTTCATTTGCCGTCGGAAATGGAGGATCACGCAAGCGTGGAACGCTTGGAATCGCGCGGACGACGGATGTATCGCCGACTTTACTTGTTTGCATGCTCGTCAGCGGGAGATAATTAGATTTTCACGAGATCGTTATTAGGACAGGAGACGGTTCTATTTGCGAATTTTAACGAGGGTGATATCTTTCGATAGCCAAGTAATTCAACAGTAGCGTACACGGCCTATCCCAGAGTACCGTTGATCCGGCGTGCCGGTAAGGCCCAATATAAAATGTATTGACTCTTGATATATCGTTCCCTATATTCCGTTTACGTTTTCCGCAAGCAGCGTCGCCGAGGTCGATGTAGAACCACGAAATCGAGACACGTCAGTCCCGAAGCGTAGAAGTATTATCCCACGTGTATTGAAATTTTCTAAGGACGTTTTTTTCCCCGCGAATGTGTACTAGGTAGAGTATCGTAGCGAGTTGATATTCGAGACGTTGTGCTAATGTAATGCAACGATTGTCTATGACACGGGTGTGCATAAGCATGCATTCGCGTAGTTAACCTGTTTCTGGTTACAATTTTCCCCCTCTCCCCCCCCCCCTCTCCCACCGTTTCCGCGAGAACGACTTGGAATGACGATGGAAGAATGTAAAAGTGATACTCTCCTCCTTACTACGTGTCTTTCTATTTTCGTATCATTACGGTACATTGCCACCGGTATCGTTTGCGTTTGTCGTTGTCTGGGAAGCATTTTATATTACATCCGTCTTACGGCTCTGTTTACTTGGAATGGTGCTTGCGTTGTTACGTTCCTTATGATAATGACTAACTTTGCATTTTTGCATGACATTACGTTCCATATACTCGTACTATATTATGTGTATTATAATATTTTCTCGACATATATTTATATAGTTCAATTTATACCAACTACTCTCATGTATTTTAGACGGACCGTTTTTTCTTTCGTTAAAAACAAACACCCGTCTCACCTCTTTACACCCCCCCCCCCTTCTATTCTATGATTTACGTAGATTATTTAATTAGAGGATCTTGTTTTCTTTTTTTATGTAGGTTCAGTACTAATTTCTCTCTCTTTCTCTCTTTCTGTCAAAGATGCATGCTATTTATTTTCAGTATCCCAAGTGCCCTGAATTATTATTTTCCTCATATATATTTAACATTGCTTGTGAACTCCTGATAAAATTTAAAGTAGTTAATTGGGGGAAAAACCCACTCGTTTCTTTTTATACATAACATATACATAACATCGTCAATTCAAGTAATTTAGTCGTAGCCTTAATGGATACCGTAGCATAACACCATTACAATTTTCAGCAAACTTTCCGTGTAAGTATACAGTCTAGTTGAAGGAAAGAGATGCATGCATTACATTATTATTAACACATAGGAAAACATTAATTTTAGCCATTGCCGTTGGTATTCGTCACCGTTTATATCGCGGCGAAGTATCGATCCGTTATTTGAATATATAGGGAATGACTGTTCAAATAAATAACCTGTCACATCATATATATATATATATTTTTAGACCGAACTGATAAAAGATCGTGGCTGGGCTGTGAAATGAAAATCGATACCATTTGACGGTTTTACATGATATTATCTTTAGGAAATAACTGGATAACGTGGGATAAATTGCGTATTACTCTCAATATTCTGCAAATTAAATTAATAGGAATTTGTAATAAATTTGTAATATGGCAACGATTACATCGATGTCCATTGTTCTTGCTTTTAACCGTCACGATTGCTTAATTATACAAGTGCGGGGCCTGCGTGACACGTGGACCTAGCGCGCCTAAAGCGTTGCAAATCACCCTCGAGCGAACACGTCATTAGCGGTCGTGTTTGAAATTTTACGGCGTCGTTGCAAATTCCCGAGAAACGACGTGAACGGTGACGGAAACGAGCGGACATCGAGTAAGATTCTGGCGGATACGAATTCGAGCGACTGGTAGATTCTAAGCCAATCGGTTCGTATTTTTAGTACCACCGAGGTGGACCGTGGAACCTATCGACCAGAACGCGGTTGTAGGTCACGGCGTCTCCATCGCCTGTCAGGCCGAAGGATTCCCCATTCCGACTGTGACTTGGAAGCAATCTATCGGTAAGTCACGACTCCTTAAAGGTGGGATCTCGGAGGTAACTCACCTTCCTCCCCCGGCGGCGTTACGTAGAGATGTATTACGTCTCGGACGTGGCGCGGGAAATGAGAACGCTCATTCGCACCTGATCTCTCGGAAATGCAAAACGGATGCTTTTAATAGACAAGTTGCCTCTTGATTTTTCAATAAGAAACAGCCCCGCGACGTCTCCGGATATGAGTGAAATATTTCCACCACCGGGTCTTATTTTCAACGCGCCGCGTACGTCGACGTGTGTTAAAAGGAGAAAATTCATATTTCAAATGTCGCGCTGACGTCGATTATGCATACCGAATCGACTTTAACACGGAGTCTGACGCGGCTATTATTACATTTTCTAATAATCTCCTCCTGTCGATTAAGCGGGAACTTTGTTTGCGCGAGCATTACGTAATTTTCATTTAAGTCGTGACCGGCGGAGCCGGGTCGACGGGGGAAAAAAGGGCGCTCTGGAAACAGTAATCAATCACGAATTTCGCTGAATCGTCGGTCGTTGTCCCCGCTCGTAGTCAGAAATAAGTCCTACCTATGGGTGAAACCGTATAATTAATTTCGTCTATTCGCTGAGCGTGGATTTGATGCGGCGGACTTTTCTCTCCTCTCTCTCTCTCTCTCTCTCTCTCTCTCTGTCTCTCTCTATTTTTCCTCCCGCAATTTGGACCTCGCTTTAGAGCGGGATCCATCTTTCACCGTTCAACCCGATTGTATTCTCGCGAGCCAATCATTCCTCGCCAGTGGCTACATTCAGATTGCAAAAAAGCGCTTTGCGTGCGTGTCTTGCGCGTCTCGCGATGCCAGTTATGTCGCGGTGACGAGGCTGTTATCAAATTCCGGAGTATTTTTGTGAATTTTAATTAACCACGGCAAACAAACGAATGCAACATTTGTCCGTAAAATGCTTTCAGTTAGTTGGTTGTGTAATCGTATTACAAGTAGTACACCGTAAGCGTTTCTACCGCCGTTATACTCTGATACATTTTAAGCGTTCTCGTTACTCAAATATTAATCCGTAAAAGTTCTCCCCGTCGTCCGAGCGCGTATCTCAAAGTTACCCCGCAAAAAAAAAGCAGATACCGCGTGGATATTTATGTTTTTCATCATTCACTATGTATCGGGAAGGATGTCGGGAACCATCGATCCGCCGTCGAGCGATGCCGTGCAGTCAGGCGGCATCGAAACGCGAAAAAAGAAGCCACCGCACGTCGGGCGAAAGACGCGTTCTGCGTCCTGTCACGATTTGTATTAGACGCGAACAAACGCGGGGCGGAACACCGCGGTTTTATTAAACCCCGTGTAATACCGTAACCATAGTATAACTACACGGAAAGAACAATGTAGCTGCTGTAGCTAAAACTTAGCAAAATAGGGACAGCTAATAGTTTTAGTTGTGATAGCTCAATATTTTGCTACGACAGCAAATCGTTTGCTGTCGCACCTAATACAATAGGCACAGTAGCAAAATATTGAGCTATCACAACTAAAATATTAGCTGTCCCTATTTTGCTAAGTTTTAGCTACAGCAGCTACATTGTTTTTTCCGTGTAGTATGCCCACTCCCTGGCGGTCCTTTGATCTTTTCGGTTTCGATCACGCGGTTTTCCGCCATGTTTTTCGTATAGAATCCTGTCGCAATAATTTCACACTACCGCGTATGCCACGTCCGTCTCATTGGCTCCACCAAAATAATGGCTTCTGCGCGTCCGCCATTATTTTGGTGGAGCCAATGAGACGGATGTTGTACATGTGGTAGTGTGAATGAATTCAGTGTGACGGGATTTTATACTAAAAACATGGCGGAATACCACGTGTTCGAGACCGAAAAGCTCAAAGGACCGACAGAGAGCGGGCATACTAGTTGTACTATGGTTTTACTGTGCCGTAACTACCGCGCCGAGCGTACGAAATTCGCGCGTCGGTCAAGGAATGCGAGGCAGCTGCCGTGAGTTTCGACAAGACATAATTTCTCGGAAGACTCTTCCGCGAGAAGACTGATTACTCAAAAGCGACGCTTTCAAAATGTTCGGTTTACCTTGCCCGATGGGAACTCTCGCGAAGTAAATCTTTACCGTTTGAAGTTACGAGGCTGGCGCATACTTTGGTACATCTTGCGCCCGTTCCGTTCGTTTATTTATGAAAACATAGAATAAGCGAATGAAGTCGGCACAGGGAAAGGCGTTCCCAGGCATGCGCCCCGTGTACGCGTATTTAGCTTCCACAACTCGCGAATCATCCGAACATTTATGTAGTCAGAGATGCGTTTGCGGAACGTCTCGCGTGCCCGAGCAACCTTTTTTCCTCTTTATTTCTCTCGGCGTTTAAGTCTGGTGTACAACAGGATGTTCCGTAATGGGGCGCAAACAAGGTGATACTTGATGCTGCGAACTGGGAAATAATATCCCCCCCCCCCTTCCACCTCCTCCGGTAAAACTTAACGTTATTTTTTCGCAGTTTATGAAGTTCGAAAATTAAATATCTCGGTAGCTGAGTGTGCCTCCAAGTCAAAACGCTGTTAGAGCAAAGTTCACCTGCAATTACACGAAGAATAAGATTTTGTTATCCATCGCGCATCCTCCTCCCCGAAACACCTGATTCTTTCCTCTCCCGCTTTAGCTTTTGATGAGTCCGGAATATCGGCGATAAAATGTAAACGAGTTGCGCAACGAGTTTTAATTTGTACCCTCCTTAGTTGCCGCGCGCGTGCACGAGGTGCAGAGCCCCGACGTCGGGCGTCGTAAAACACGGGGTAATAATTTCCCGTGGACGTGTCTATTATGCAGAAACGTAAAGACGTATCCTTGTGCACTTAGGTGAAACTCCGGGTGACTACAGAGAGCTGGGATACGGCACGGAGGGCGCCGGGGTGGCCAGGAACGGATCCTTGGTGATCCCGCGGGTTTCGCGGGATCACGCCGGATTCTATCTGTGCCAGGCGAGCAACGGTATCGGGCCCGGCCTCAGCAAGCTCATTCGGCTAACAGTTCATGGTAAAATATTCACGCAACCTAGAGTTACTGTCGTCGTCTGGATCCCGGATCCCGGGTTGGTATCCGGGATTACGAGTAGAGTCGCGCGCTGAATCATCCGGAGTGACGAAAACCAGGGTGGTTCTTCCACCGCCGGTGAACATTACGCGCGGGGGAGTTCGCCGTGGAAAAGTGTTTTGTATCGCGTAATATCATTCGCGATATCAGAAATTATATATCCCTTTCTCGCGTCCCCTTTTCTGAAATTATCTTTGGAGATTTAATAGAGAGGGCGGCAGGAATTTAATTTGTTATTACACGATATATTCATACGTAGGCGGCGCCGTGTAATGCAACAGAGTCATGAATTTAATAAATTTGTTAATTTGAATTCGCGCACACGCACACAGGCGTGTCCGCCGGAAATTCAATAGCATTACTACAATATTCGTCACTGGATAATTGCTTCGCATCACTGCATGAAATCCCCTCTGCGAGAGGGCAACGCGGGCGCGCGCGCGCGCACAAACACAAACACGCGCGCTTATTCGGGATAGCATCATGCGTCGATAATTGATCTTTTTTTCGCTTGGCTACGAAATAAACGCGCATTCAACAAAGTACCGTAGATTGGCCGTGCGATTTCGACGCAAACAAAATTGAATTGCTCGCTTATAATTACAAAAAGGGACATCTGCGAGTTATAGCGAAAATTGGTTTTATTGTCTTGTCTTTTATTTCACGTTTATTGCGCGCGCTGCGAGCGCCGTGTAAACGCTCTGATGAAAAATTCTCGCTACAGCGGGCCCCCAGGTGACAGTAAGGATGAGGCAGGAATCAGTGCGACGAGGGGAGAGCGTAATATTGCGCTGCGAGGCCGAGGGAGACGCGCCTCTTGATCTTAGCTGGCGTGTTCGTGACAGCAAGATCGATCCTAATTACGACGTTAGGTTCGTATCGGAATTAATTATGCGTCTTTCGCGTGAAAGCTCACAGCTTTGAAATGCGCATACCGTTTGACGCGAGCGCCATTTTGACGCTATCCTCCTGCATTAATTCGCGCAGCGTTCAAAGCGAAAATAAACTTAATTCCCTCCATTCATAGGGTCCCTCTTCAGACGCGTGGTATCCATATCTCTAACAATTGTACGCATTTAGACTTCTATTTTGTACACGAACAGATCGTGCATATTAGAGCCACTGTGTATAAGTGCATTACCGCAAGCGTACTCTATATTTAAGGTATGCGAGTTATTTCGCGTAACGCGAGTTGTCCATAATCGTTAGGCTATTTTAGACGCTCGATACAGTTTACATAACCGAACACACAAATTCCATTTTTAAACCATTATGCTGTATAGAGGAGAAAAATTTTATTGCCGCAGTAAACCATCACCGCTGCTGTATATACGATGTGAAAATGGCCAAACTTCGCTACTATAACCAATTATTTGATATTACCTCAAAACCTGTTTTGTTGCTAACGGGGGAAATTGTACCGGGCAAATTTGTTTGTAGAAGCGAACTCGTTAATTGACTGCTAAAGCAAAGTAGTCTATCCTCCGGAAAATGCATTTCGCCATTGTAGCGTCGCTATTTTGATGATGCAGCAAGAATTAATTCGTTTATTATTATAGCGAAATAATATCCGCGGATTCCGAGAGATTACTTCGGCTACAAAAATCGTTGTCCGCGATCGAGTTGTCCAATAGTTGTCCGAAATTTCTTACGTCGGCAGAACGCGCGAGATAATCGGCCAGATTTACTTTCTTCGCGTTTCATTCATCCTGGACACACACGGTTTCCCGCTTAGCGTTTAAATCTTGGTAATTTCAAACTTCTCGGCCGGATCAAATTTGTTTGTAGAAGCGAACTCGTTAATTGACTGCTAAAGCAAAGTAGTCTATCCACCGGAAAATGCATCTCGCCATTGTAGCGTCGCTATTTTGACGATGCAGCAAGAATTAATTTGTTCATTATTATAGCGAAATAATATCCGCGGATTCCGAGAGATTACTTCGGTTATAAAAAAACCTTCATGATCGAGTTGTCCAATAGTTGTCCGAAATTTCTTACGTCGGTAGATTTTCTTTCTTCGCGTTTGATTCATCCTGCTCTGGGGGAAAAAAAATACAGCAACCAATTTCGGGGCCCACAATTAGTAATCGAATTATTTGGATTGTTCGTAACACTCTAATCTTTTACGAATTTTACCCCGCGTAACTAAAAATCGCAATTAGCTATTTTATCTATATCCAAGATGTTTAAGTAACACTAATCAATTCTCTCAATTAGTTCTGTCGATATTCAGTAACGCAAAAACCGAAATGTTAAGTTGCTTGACTACGAAAGAAAACGGTCAAAAATTTTCCCAGAGTAGAGTCGCGGACAATCCAAATAATTCGACTATTAATTGTGGGCCTCAAAATGGATTGCTAACTGTCTGTTTTGTCCCAGAGTGGACACACACGGTTTCGCGCTTAGCGTTAAATCTTGGAAATTTCAAACCTCTCGGTCGAATCACCGCGCGTATCGATTAATCGTGTAACCGCTTCTCTCGGGTCCAGGTACGCGGTAGACAATACGGCGGATGCGTCGGGACGCGTCACCACCGAGCTGCGGATCGTGCAGGCGAGCCACATGGACCGCGGCGACTACGTCTGCGTCGCCGCGAATGCGTACGGTCGTGACAAGACGACGATCCACCTGCTGGTGCAGGAGCCGCCCGATTTCCCACGCAATCTGCACGTGGCCGAGCAGGGCAGTCGGTCGATCCTACTGGCCTGGTCCTCGCCGACGACCGATCGGGACGTGAGCCACGTCACCTCGCCCATCACCAACTACATCGTGCAATACAAGGAGGCCCAAGGTACAAACTATCCTTCCTTCTTCCGTTTTCTTTTTTTTTTGGGGTGCGCGAACCTTGGTCACTGTCGATTGAAGAAAGCCGTAGATCGTTGCGTTAAATCTTGGAAATTTCAAACCTCTCGGTCGAATCACCGCGCGTATCGATTAATCGTGTAACCGCTTCTCTCGGGTCCAGGTACGCGGTAGACAATACGGCGGATGCGTCGGGATTGCGTTCCTGGCCGACAACGCCGATTCCTCGCAGGCTCGCGGACACAATTCGCGACGTAGTTTCCAAAACTTAATTTTCAGATCGATACTTTTGTTCCGTCGATTAAGCGATGACAAAAATGTCGGAGATTGGGAGTAGATTGACATAGTTTTAATATAAAAGTTTGCGATGCTGATAAAAATAATGGAGGTACCTGAAAATCTTGAGGGGTTTCAAATGGGTATAAAAATTTTAATATGAATTTCCTCGAACTTGCCACCTGACAAGTTACGACAACGTTACCTTGGAGAATGCCACGTAATATCGCATTTCTCCCGCAAGTTACAACGCGCGTTAGCGTGCGGATAATGTTTTCTACTTTCGTTTAATTTACATCGCCCAACTTACGGCCGGCGAACGTAAACGCGAGTAAACGCGAAAAAAAAAATTTCCTCATGCAAATCGCATAATTCCCAAGGAAACGCTTGCGCGTCGCCCGCAGACGACGATGTTGGCGGCGAACGCGCCGGGGCCGGGGGAGGCCGCCCTCTGCGCTTTTCGCGCATTTTAGATTTAACGATAAAAATTCAAATTTTAATTTGTGTACTCTGATCTAGCCCGCGATCAATAGTTAAAGTGTGTACGCGCGTAAATATGGAAGAGATTAAAAATTGTTTGTTCAATTTTCTATTTGCTGTCTGCGTACGCGATTAATCCCAACGGCTGATGTAAATATCGCGTTATAGTAGCGCATATTGGTGAAAATAACACCAGATTTTTTTGTGCTTGCTCGAATGATAGCTCGGAGAGAGAGAGAAAGAGAGAGAGAGAGAGAGGGGGGGGGGAAGAGGAAGAGGAAGGAATATCGATGTACAGTGTACGGTTTATTGCGCCCCATTACATTCTCAATCCATTGTCATTATACGTATACGCGCGTGCTCACAATGTGCTTGGCATTTCTATCATCCGGCGCGGAATATCATAACGTTTAAGTTAACACTACGATGTTTTCGACGAAAGTATTCCGTTCGGGAATAACGCCGTGGCTTTCGCCC
Organism: Vollenhovia emeryi; assembly: GCF_000949405.1. Lineage (NCBI taxonomy): Eukaryota > Metazoa > Arthropoda > Insecta > Hymenoptera > Formicidae > Vollenhovia > Vollenhovia emeryi. The sequence goes on along the minus strand of NW_011967239.1, from coordinate 1,095,325 downwards.
CCGGAGGGGACGAAATCATTAATCATTTATCCATCCTCCACGTTGCCTCCACGCTCTCCCCGCTATATTCGTTTAGGATTTTAGGCGCTGCATTTATTTTGGATTTATTCCACGGCTTTTCGCCCGAGCCCGTCCCGTTTCCCCCGTTCTCCGTCGGCGAGCCCCGACGTTCAAACAAACGCGCGCACGAAATTGTATTAACACGAATAACATAATGTGTGTCTCATTAGTAAGTGATAACTCAATCGTGGAATGTGTATGTATCCACCCGGCGAATGTCTATGATGAAGTATTTAACGCTCTAATTTCCGAATCGGCCGGAGCCGGCGGCTTCGGAAGAGAATAAAACGCCCGCGGGAAACGATTTTTCATATAAAGAACCGCGGAATGAGTTCCCGCAACCACGACAGGTACAACGTATCGCGCTGTATATTTTGGAAATTGATTATTAATTTTAAAGATTGTAAATAAATCGAGACGCGCGTGTTACTCCCATTTCGGTATCACGCATTGCACTCCACCTTGCGCGAGGATAACGTTTCGAAGTATCTCGTTTGCAACGCGGGAATGAAGAGGCATGAAAATCAAATATGTCAATATAATTTATCGGCAGGCGCGAAATACGTTTTGCTGCCTGTTACAAGTCACTGTTCGTCATAGCGTTTCGCCTGGCGTTTTTAGTTTGCGGCAGATTAGCATTTTATTAAAAACATTTCGGTCGACGGAGTAGCTCTGGCAAATACAAACTGGATATTTTCCCTCGTAATGCGCTGTTTTGTGACGTCGCTCCAAGATGCACGCGTGCAACGTAACGCGGTGCAGTCTGTCGCATGAGCTGCGGCTGTCAAGAGCAATGGTAATTACATCGCCGCGTCTCTTGTAAATTCACGTCGAGTTGATTCCATATAACGGCGCCGCGAATTCGTTCCGCGGCTCGTAGACCCGTGTAACACGCGCGGCCGCGGGAGCGGCTCCGCTCTTTGAACGTCTCCCGCCGCGTGTTTGCGCGCGAGGAAATGCGATTTACGTTTCTCATCGATCAATTCGTTCGGAAAAGGATCGTCGGCTGTGAAACGTTCCGTTTCGAACTTGCCGACGTGTCGTATTTTCATCTCTCTCCCGCGCGAAAGTGTCCTAATTATTCGCATTTACTTATAGTGAATTCGGTTGCTTGCACCAGTGCGCACTGAGCGCACGCCAAGGCCTGTTTATGATCAATGTTTACATTTAACTGGGTCTTAAATACATTCTCAAAGAGTATTTAGCAAAAATATGTATGCTATACAGATCATTTTACTGGCTAAGAAATATAAGAGGATCCTAAAGTCATCTCAGTGCGCACTAGTGCAAGCGAATTTCGGTATTAAATTCGACGGGACATTTCCACGTCTCTTTCCATCTTTAAACGCGCCCGCTCTCGGGGGACGCAAATTGGAATTGTTAAATAACTGAAATTCGTACAATTGTACGTTGTCAAAGTTCTTTTTGCGAAGATACACACAGAGGGAGGAGCTTATTTTCTGAAAACGTACACACACATCCGGCACATCTCCGGGGTTGGCGGTTTTCGTTACGACAGCTAAGACAAAGTTTTCTGTAAAGTCGTTTGCGAATCTTCCTCCTCCGCGTCTTTGTTTTACAAACCCACCTTCCCCCCGACTACCGGGCCACCTCCCCACTCACTCGCCCTATTTTCATGCCACAAACTTCTCTTTGAAACGCCCCTTGCCCTGGCCGCTCGTTAACTTTGGATGTCCTCATTTACGCCTAATCGACTCGAGTCTCCCCGCCGGTGTTAAATTATCGAACTTAACGCACGAAGGGGCATGGAAGCGTCGTGGTGTTAACGCGCATAAAACATGTTCTTGAGGCAAGCACCGTCGAGAATTATTATCGCTCTTACCAAAATCGAGTCTCGCGAGGATCGAGATTTCCGAGGGTACCGGCCAAACGATGATAAATATGCGCCCGCGACGTTCGTATAATTTACTCCGCGAAATACACGCGTTATCCCGCGGCACGCGTATCGCGATGTGAATTATTTTAATGCCCGTGCACTCGCCATTAGAAGCCCTGAAGTTTCGGCGCGTCCCTAAATTACAGATTAAAACCAGAGATAATCCGCATCTCCGAGAGCCCGCGCACCCGTCGCGGGTAACAGCGTCGAATTAATTTCCAACCGAGTGTCGGCATGTATATCCGACTGCACGGGTACGTCCGATATTTATCGCCCGCCACCCTCGAGCACGAGTTTGTACGGCTCTCATCCCCCATTAAAATGTCATTCGCCTGATCGATTCGTTCACTCATCACGTGCGATCCGTCTTTGCGGGCAACTGTTAAACTACGGGCCGCGCGCCGGCGGAGAAACGAAATAGGTTTATCGACCAGTGAGAGCGATGTACAAGTTAATCGCGCCGTCGGGACGTCCGGATTTTCGCGGAGGAGATACATCTCGCCTCGCGAGACTCGCCTCCCCTACCCCTCCCCCCCCTCCCCGCGATTACGCTTAAGAGATCGTACTGCATCCTTCTAAGCGTTGTTGCCTTTTGCTGGAAAGACGTGTGGCATGAGCACAACACGCAGAAGCTGGTAGCCGGAGACAACACGGTCGCTCGGGTATCGCCCCTAAAACCCGCGACTACCTACCACTTTCGAGTGCTTGCGGAAAATCATCTTGGAACATCAGCGCCAAGCGACATCCTTCATGTCAGTATCAAACATTGTCGAAAGACAAAGAATAGAAAAGAAAGACACACACATATACACACACACACACACACACACGCACACATACAAAGCATGATCGAAAGAAAGAAAGAAAAGACTTTTCACATTATCACGAAGTCATTAACGTTGCGTTAACGCCAGGCGGATTGTCTTTTTTTTCACGTGCGTCGTGGGGGCGTCTCGAAATTTTCGAAACAGGTGCAAACGGATGGTGAAGTGCCCGGTGGACCGCCCAGGCACGTCTCCGTGGAGCCCCTGGGCCCGCAGCAGCTCAAGATCACGTGGCAACCGCCGGATCGATCCCTGTGGAACGGCGAACTACTCGGATACACCATCGGCTACACCAATCTCGGGTATCGTTATCTGCTTACCGCTCGTGAACCACGCTAGCTTGCGGCATTTAGCGTCCATCACTTCGAGCCCGAAGTCTCGAACAATGATCGCGATGATCGCCGCCGTTTGCGCGAGGACAGCGCGTCAGCCGGCAAATTTGCCGAGTCCTTTAAATCTCGCGACACGTTGTATCCTCGATAATATTGATTTTGCGAGCGAGTGTTTCGAGGGTAAAAACCCGAGGACCCCGTGAGAAAGATGTGCTCGAGTATCACACGTAGCTGTGCGCGATAATCTTAGTGTGCGCTGCCGCTATTCTCGCGAGACGACGAGACAATTTTAGACGTTTTGTCAAACTTGTGGATGGTGACATTGTTGGGACGAAAAAGAGATGCATATATTCGCGACATTTCTTTATTTGCAACGTCAGGGTTTTCTTGACCATATCTGACATTTTTAACAATACTAAACACTTTAATAAATTATTACAATATAAATATGTGTTAATAAAAACTTTAATAATAAAGAAAATTTATTGCGAAAAGTATTACCTCGGCCAGGGTTTGAACCTCCTTAGAATTTAGGCGGGCGTCTCACCAATTCGACAGGAGGCACGTGTCCTGGCTGTGGTAATGTTTTTCGCAATAAATTTTTTGTATTATTAAAAATGCCCGATATATGGTCGAGAAAACACTGACGTTGTTAATTACTGCAGGAGACATTGACGAATATTCTTATTAGTTTCTTTACTTATATATAGGAGAATAACATATTAAACGTCGCATTCCACTTTGTTCTTCCTAAAATCAGATTCCAAAAGTCGGCTTTCTGGCCCGTTAGTAAAAGGACCAAATTGACAAACAGCGGCGCGATAAAAATCAGTTGCGGCGGAAGTTCTTAAATTAGACGCGAATAACGTTTGCGCTGTGCCGTTTCATACCGGCATAATTGGATCATACCTGGACGGTCCGGTCGCGCGGAAAGTACCATGAATTCTTAAAATTCCTTTTGTCCGAGCTCCGCAGTTATATTCCATTGAATTTCGAGATTGTTACCTCCTCCATTATACTCGAATCGGACGGCGGAACGTAATAAATGCGGACGATAAGGACGATTTCTGGTAAACTTTGGCGACAGCGACTTTCGTGCCGAGGATTTCCCGTTCTTAGATAGCAACTTGCGAACAATAGAGAATGTATAAGAGGAGAAAAGATGGTTTATATATTTTAATGCGTACTATCTATTTGTTACGCCGTCAACTTGGTCACTGGCAAGTCGTTCAGCCAGCAGCACCTGGGGACAGGAGACACTTGTCTCTATACAATTTAAAACTTATAAGGACTCCGTCCTTCTTCTCTTTTTCAAAATGAAACTTTTCACGATCGATTATTTACAAAGCAACTTAATGGCTTCTCCTCTTGACGCGCCCTTCGTGTTCGCGTGGTTGACATAGATTTTTACCGCTGTCGACCGCCTCCGTTTGCCACCCGCGTTATCTTTTCGCTTCAACGAGCCGTGGCCCCGCGGCTTTATTTCAGAGGAGACGATCAATCGATAAACACGACGCGAGTAGGAATCACAGGAAATGGAGACGGCTCGCACGATTACCGACTAACCGGTCTACGAAAATATACCCAATATAGCATAGTAGTGAAGGCGTTCAATGGCAAGGGAGACGGCCCGGGATCCGATCCCGTGATGGCGCACACGTTCGAGGACGGTGAGTGGAATGTCCCTTCCTCGTTTATCGAGCCCTCGGCGGGGGGTTTGCGTTAACAAAAATATCTACGGCGCGTTAAACAAAGCAATTACGGCGCGCCGCTTTGAGGTAGTCTCTTTGCATGTTGATTACGAGCCAAATGTAATTGAGAATTGCAAATGATGAGATCAAGTTTCATATTACAAATTAATATCATAATTTAAAGTTTGTCATATATACCATGTTGGTATACAAACGTTCAATACGATATATAATGCATAACGTTGAACAACGGCAATCATTTGCGTAACGATATTGGGTTATGGAACGAGCTTTTACGCGACCCAGACCATAAATTGTTACAAAATTCAACATTGACAATAATACTTGGTCGGATTTTTTCTCTTACCATATGTCGTCCTAAATTATGCCAGACTGCATTCTGCTTTAGTTTAAAGCACAATTTTTGCAATTGAGATTCTCTCGTGCTCTTTTATAATTTTGCGTCTTAAATTGTGCCTGAACAGACTACATTCTGTTTCGTTATAGTTTAAAGCACAATTTTTGCAATCGAGATTCTCGTGCTCTTTCATAATTTTGCATCTTTCCTGAGCTTGATTTGTCAATTGCGTCTGAAATATTCAGCCGCCCACGAAATTGATCAAATTGTTTTGAATTTCTCGCATAGAACTAACAAACGGAAGGTGGTACGGGGACAAATTTTCACAATTACTCTCGAGTAATCAACTACGTGCCGTTCATAATGTGTCGATCAATTGGAGGAACGGCTTTATATGTGTATTGTCAGAAGAGCAGACATATTTCTGGAATACGACGAGCTTGGAGCAATTCTCCTTGTAATTTCCGAAACACTTGGTCAATTTCGTGAGTCGCCGCGAATTCGATACCAAGTCTGGGTTGTGGGCTGTACCAATAACATAAACTCGAAACCGCATTTTTCGACACGTCAAAGGAGAGCAACGCGCTACAGCGATTTACGGTACCGATTTGACATAGTTCCAAGTGCGCCACCGCAGAATGTAGCTTGCGCCGCACTGAATGGTCAGAACATCCAGGTGACCTGGAAACCGCCGCCTTCCGACAAAGTTCACGGGGTCGTGCTGGGGTACAAGCTGCTGTACGAGGCCGCCTCGGACTCGCAGACCGGCAGGGAGACGAAAGTCAGCCATGCCCTGAGCACAGTCCTGCATACCCTCAGCCCGTACACCAATTACACAGTACAGGTGCTCGCCTACACCAGAGCCGGGGACGGCGTCGCGAGCAGCCAAGTGTCTTGCACCACCGGAGAGACCGGTAAACGGCGTTCAAATTACCCCGTAAGGGGATGCTGGAGTGATTCGGCACTTTTCGCACCTCTTGCATCTAGAATCGGCAATTCGTGAAAACATTTCTGTAACATACCAATTATGTGGCGTTTGTGTTACGAACCGACGGTGTTCCACTATTTGGACTGAATCAGAGAACAGCATGGTATCATTGAAAGAGGTTACACAAGTGTTTTCGCAGCTTGTTTTCGACGCGCCGTTTATCTAAAAGAGAAATATTTAAGACGGAAATATTCGCCAATTAGAGGCCCAAGGTACAAGCGGGATAGAGACAAATCCATAATTCGCGAGATCCTAAGTGCAAACGGCACACATTCCGTCCGTGAACTCGGTCTTTTCCGAGATCTCCCCCGCGCAAAGCCGTTGACGATGAAAGAATTGGCACCCTGTCGACAGTTCCCGACGCACCGGAACGCGTGAAGGCGGTGATCAGCGGCGAGAACGCCGTCGTGATGTCCTGGCTGCCGCCGCGACGGCCGAACGGGCTGCTCATCCAGTACACCGTCTACATCCGCGTGCTAGAGCAGGGCCAGGAGGTGAAGATCACCAAGAGTATTCTGCCGGCTCAAAACCTACATCACGAGGCGACCGGCCTGAAGCCGCACGAGACCTACGAGGCGTGGGTCACGGCCTCGACGAAGGTCGGCCAGGGCCCCAGCACGCCGGTCATCAAGCTTCAGCCCAGCACCACCGGTGAGATGCTCTTCGCGGGGGAACTCGGGGATTGAAAAATCGCTCGCTCTTGCGTCGTAAAATTCTACCGTATCGAACGCCGCGCGAGCGCGCCGATATATATATATGCGACTTTTCATTTTCGCCCGAGTTTCGAGAGAACTGTACAACTGCTGAAACGCGCATCGAATATACAGGGGAATACAGCTCCGCGGAACGATGGACCATGTTCCATAAAGGAAAATGCTCTTTGACGGGGACGCGATCGATAGCGGACGTAAGCGCGGCGCTTGCGACTTTTCGATAATTCCCTCATTTGCGGGAGTTGTTACAGAGCGTAAATGGCGCGGATGGAAACTCGTAACCGGGGCTCCTTTAATTAGTTCCAGCTGCTATAATATCGTTCGGCGTGCCCATCGTGGTGCCGTGGCGGGTGGACGTTAATATGGCCTGCCTCGTCGTCGGGGATCCTCGACCCACCGTCGAGTGGCGACGTGCCGACATGAAGCTGCAGCAAAAGTAAGTGCGTGGCGCAAAAAGCGCCCGTATAGCGGCGGGACGTGCGTTTCACGGGGTGAGTTTTTTTTTTCCAGATCCGACGTGGGCCCGGACAACACCCTAACTCTGAGAAACGTGCAGAGAAGTCACGAGGACAATTATTCGTGTCACGCAAAGAATTCGCTCGGCACGGACGAAATTACGTACACGCTGCATATACAGGGTAGGTGACGCGCGAGCGAAGTCATTAGGGCTGCCGCCTATGGTCTCCCCGCGACGAAGGCGCCGGCGTTGTGTGAAATTTTAAACCGCCGCGGCGGTAGATAACGCCTTGACCCCCCCCCCCCCCCCGCGAGGATAATTCGATTTCAAGTTGCGTTACAATCTTTCTGATAGAAGAAGGCGTTATATCGCCAACTTTCCAGCGGGAGTGCAGCCTGAGCTTTGGAGGCAGCGCGCAACTTAACAAATTATAATTTCCATTAAACGTATTACGTAATCTCGATTGAAGGTACTTTCCTCCGAGGCTCGAGCTGCACTTGTGCACGAGCTCTCGCGGGCGAGAGCGAGCCTTACCCGAGGATAACTCCTACGAATTCTTATTCATGCGCGCGAGCGAGAGAGAGAGAGAGAGAGATTCATCTCGTTCTCGGAGAGCGAGTGTCGGGCGGTGTTTCGCCGTCTCTCGAGCGGCGCACGAGCCAAGTTCTAATTGGTAAACTTTATGCATAGTGCCGCCGACGTCGCCGACTCTGTTGGCGACCGGCACGACGACCGATGCCATCCAGCTACAATGGAAGCAGGGCGACAACGGCGGCGCGCCTATTAAGGGATTCCTCCTGGCTTATCGCCGGGAGTTCGCCGAATGGGAGGAGATCAAGCTGGACCGACGCGAGAGCACGCATCTCCTCGAGGGCTTGCAGTGCGGCACGCGGTACCAGTTCACGCTGGCGGCGTACAACAGGATCGGCAGCGGCAGCGCGAGCGAGATACAGACGGCCAAGACCAACGGCTCGAAGCCGGTCCCGCCGCCGAAGCATCACTTCGTCAAGCCGAATCAGACGTTCGTTATCCTAGAATTGGCGGCCTGGCAGGACGGCGGCTGCCCGTTGACCTACTTCGTCGTGGAATATAGGCGGCTGCCCGGGGATTGGCTGCTCGGTAAGAACCTACGACTCTTATGGGAAAGTTGGAGTCACGAAGCGAAGAACCGGGGTCCGATAATTCTCAGGGGAGCGTGACGTTGATAGCGCCGAATTAATTCGGAAGATCGATACACTCCGGCAAGTTTCGCGAGGAAATGTTGATTGTATTTATTTCCCGTTACACGTGCGCGCGCGCGCGTTAACGTACCAATCGCGCGTGATATAACGTTGATTATTTTCAATTAATTTGGAAATATTGGCATCTGGGAAATGTTTGAAAAATTATCCCCGCGAACGCTTTAAGCGCCCATCAGTTATCAATATTCTCGCGTGCCGATGATAATTAATCAGATTTGATTCTCGCGCGCGTGTTGCAGTGTCCAACAACGTGCCGCCGCAGTCGAAATTTCCCATCGTGGACCTGGAGAGCGGCACCAGCTACGAGCTCCGCGTGACGGCTTACAACAACGCCGGTTCCACCCAGGTTGAGTACCTGTTCAGCACGCTGTCACCGAACGGAAACAACCGTTTGCACGAGGACCATCCGCAGGAGGGCGAGACCACCCCGCTCTACCTCGACGCGCACGTTCTGGCGCCCAGCGTCATCTCCGTTCTCGCTGTCATGCTGGCGATCGCCGGGGTGTGCTTTTGCCTCAAGACACGTGAGTACGCGCGCGGCCTGTCGAATCCCGGCCCCATCAATTTACGTCGCGAGCGCACGCGAGCTCCCGAGCTTGGCGCGGGACACGCTTTCCAACGCTCGTGGAAAAAAAATCTGTCGGACGCCGTTTATTTTCGCGCATTCCACTTGGTACACGTTATAACGGTTCCGCCGCGAATTGGAATAGGGAGAGAGAGAGGGTGGGACAGTCTGGATGTTTTATTTTTTTCGTCGACTACCCTCGATATCAGGTACAATGTCAACAACAGCGCTCCGCGATATCCACCGCGAGCGTTTGGTTTAATTAAAAACTTCATAAACGAATTACATAGCCGGGGACGTTGCTCCAGATAGACGTCGGTTACTGAAACGAGAGCATCTCCCTCCTCCCTCCCTGTGCATAAATCATTCAAGGAATACCGGTACGCTCGCTCGTACTTATTCGAGTTACCCGCAATTTCTTGATATCATCTTCAACACTCCGCGTAAGCTCCTTTATTTTATAACCACGAGAGGATGCGTTCAATCTACCGCGATGACGGAATTTTATATTTCTCTCGCACGCGCCTCCCTCTGAATCTTCTCAACTCGTGTACCTTCTTACACCGCGAGCGAACTCTTTTCGCGTCGATGGTTTAATTTAACAACGATTCTTTTGTCCGACGAGCATTGCTTATTCATTCCTTTTATATCACGTACATTGCATAACCCGCGCCACGTTAATCAGCGACCATCGAGTGTCCGCCAACTCTAGAGTCCCTCTAATCAGAGTCTGGCAAAACGGGCCAGTTTCGGCACAATAATGCGAGAGAGCAAGAGATATGTATGACGCGTGTGCTGTATGTAGAGCGAGAGGGAATATATTTCTCTCTCTCTCGCGTCATTTAGCCGAAACTGACCAGTCAGCCAGGCTCTGATTAGGGGGACGGCTCCAGTCAACTCGAGCGAGTCGCGTTCTTCTAGATCCGGACGGTTCCGGCGCGAACGATCCAAGCTCGCAAACCCAGGCGGCCCTGGACAATAAGCACAACATGGAACAGAGGGAACAGTATTACGCCACCGTGAGGAAACCGGGACAACAATCGCCTTGCCGCGAGGTGAGCGCCCTGGAACGAATACCCGAGTATTCGGAAGACATTTATCCGTATGCCACCTTCAATCTGCCCGAGCAGGAAAATCTTTCGGCGAACCCTATGAGACAGGCGTTCTTCTACGAGCGCAGCGAGACGATGCTGCAAGGTGCCCAAGTACGTTTACTTTCTCACAACGGGTTTACGGCGCCGCCGCTTACGATCCATCTTACGATTCTTTTGACACCGCTGCTCCGTAAACTGTGACGTCCGAGCTGATAAAAGATTTCCCAACTTATGACGCCTAGATGTCTGCCACGGATAAAGGCACCGCGAGCTGAACGTAATCTCATTAAGCCAAGTTATAATGCAATGGCAGTAATTACTTTCTTTGCATCAATATTTAAAGGGGCCATTGTTCCGCACTGCGTGGAGAATGTTAAATTAGACTCGGCCGACATTATTTGATAAGTGCGCGCTCGTATTTAATTATACCGCGAAATATTATGCGGGAGGCAATGCGAAGCAAAGATAGTTTGTTGGAAAGTATTAACGATGTTAAATGAAGGAACGGAGATATTCAATTATAAATTGATGAAGGATACTCTATAAGCGTGTTGGCAAAACTACTCTTTCAAACTTAAAACAATTAATATTAGATTCATTTATCTCTCGCGTTATTGATATATTTTACAGTGGATTTCACAGCGAGTACGCTTATTCGCTGTATTTTACGAAAGGATATTTAGAAAATAACAAGAGGATCGCGTGTCAAATATCTCTCGCGTGTGTCTCCCGCAAAAAGTCCCATACAGTGGAATCGATTGCAGTGCGACGTGGACCAGTACACGAAAGTGCGCGGCCGAGCGCGACGCAAATCGAAATCGTTCAAATCCGAGTCGGAGGAGTACGACACGCTGGGCTCGGACAGCGACACGGAGGTCGGCACCAGCAGCCGTACCGAGTCGTCGAATCATCTGGACGACTCCGGGCCGACGTCGATAATGGCCCGCTCGCCGGGGCCGAACTCCGTGAATCAGCGGGAGCAGCGACTCGCCCTGGTGCAGCGACCGGTTCATCATAGTAAGTTAGTATTCGGTTTTCTGTGTCCGGGCCGCGCGCTACCGCGCGGCCTATCATGTAAGTCAAGCGCGCAACCACTAATCTACTTCCCGCGTGCGTCTTTGCAGATGTGCTGTACCACACGCACGAATCAAGTACATCAACCGAGCCGTCACCAATTTCTGAGAGAAAGACTTTCCCGAGGCTCGAAAAGCAACGGTAAGGCCATTGGTAGCACCAGATTTCGTACACTCAAGTCGCGATTGCTAGCGCGTTGCAAAAGAGTCTTCCTTAGAAGAAAGGCCAGACACGTCTCTTTTTATTTACCGTGTCGTCTCATCTCTGTGTTATCAGTGAAATTAATTTATACAATAAAATTCATAAAGCTCTGACGTGAAATCGTAATTCGAAGGAATAAAGGATATAAGAGCCACGACAGGATGCCAGTGTCTAAATGATTTTAATCTTTTAATTTACTACGAAAAATTTATCTCAGCCAGGGTTTGAGCCTGGACCTCCGTCTCACTAGAGACGCCCATCTTATTCCTTCAAATCGAAATTAATTTATACTTATAAAGAATCTGAGGTGGCTTGCTCGGAGAAGTTTTCATTTCTTCAAGAAGCTTTCTTTCGGCGCAGGAGTCGCGGCGCGATCGACGTCGCGATCGACGGTCGCATTCCCGGTATACTGCGACCGGTGCTGAAGCTATCGGAGTCCGGAGTGCATTCGTACTCGCGAGGAGCGTCGCCGAGTCGTCCGGTGCGTCCTGGTTCCTACGACAGGCTGGAGAAGAATCCATGCACCAGGAAATCCATCGAGTCGCTCTGCCTCCTGGAGGAGCCGGCGGGCAGGTTCAGAATGATGAGGAGGGACGACGATTGGGGCAGCGAGCTGTCTACGTTGGAATTGAAGCCACCGAGCGGCTTCACCGACGTCCACGAGACCAGTGAGGCCGAGTGCGACATCGACATGAAGCTCAAGTTGCATAGGAAGCGGCCGAGCGGCCTCCACTCCAACAACTCGCTCTCCAAATCGCCCAAGGATTTCACTATCACCGTCTAAGTGTTTTAATCAAATATCGAAACCAAAATGAAACTTAAAAGAAGCCAAAAAAAATTGCGAAAGATTTAAATAAGCGAAGTTATTGCCAAAGTATGAGTGTTATTAAGTCAAAGTAAGTTACGATTTCTCGCCATTGAGATTCTCGCGATTGCCAACATCGCTCTACGGATCTAGATCTCTGGATGTTCGTCTTTTGGAGTGACCACTCTGTCAAAGACTTCGTTTACAAATAAAGACTTATTTTTGTAAAAAAAAAAACCGAGAGGGACCGACTGGCACCTTCGTCCACCCCCGAGTCCCTTGCCTCACAATTCGTATATTTAATTGTTATTTTACCGTCGCAATTATTCGTATACTGAAACAATACTTACTTGCAAATCTTGCATCGATACATTTATTTCCAGTTCAATTAAGTGGCAAATGATCGTCGTTGATCTTGGCTAACATTTTATTAACGTAGGCATGTTTTTTTCTAAATGTTAATTGATTATAGCATGCAAAAACCGCGCGCAGGTTTAAATAAGAAGTGTATTTTATATTATATTACGCATAACCGTGATCAATCGACTGCGGCAAATATCGTTTCGAGTGAAAGGAGTATTTCTATCTCCGTGCATAATGCGAAAGGAAAAGAAGACCCGTTTCTTGCTCAGTCGCAGTATTTCTCGCGTGTTCCATTCCATTCCACCGTCACGCAGCAAAATTTTATACTTTATACTATTCAATTATTTATGAATTTGTAAAATCGCCATATACTGCAAAGTGCGAATAATTATGAAAATATTTTCATATGTTATTTACAATCGCTATAGTTGATCAATTTTCGTATAATTAACGAAGCGCGATTAAATTGACGTACCGTCAATGGTAGTTTACTCGAATGTAAAATCTATAATACTACAAAAGAAGCGATTGCATGGACCATTTTAAGTGGTCGAAGGACGACAATAAGGTATTTAACGAGTGTAATTTGGCACTTACGTTTGGTTAATTAATCGCGATTGTCGTATCACTGCGTCTTAGGCCCAGTTTCACCAACGTCGCTCAACTTTAAGCTTAATTCGTTCTTTGTCTCTTTCCAACCGTTAAGCCTAATCTACAATGTGCTCCCTGCATCTAGAAACATTCTATTTTGTAGCTAATGTATACGTTTACAAAATTTATGCAAGTTGATAAATTGTATATTATACATTGTATAATATAATCGTACATTGTTGACAAATTTGTTGAGCGTTCTGATCTGTTTATATAAAATAGAATGTTTCTAGATGCAGAAAGCACATTGTAGATTAGACTTTACTCTAGAAAGAGACAAACATTAATTAAACTCAAATCAGGGGGGTGCCACACGAGTCAAAAAACGGGCCGCAGTTTGTCGGCACTGAAATCAATCCCCTAGTTGCGCTGGCAGTCATGTGCTCGAGCGTCTAACTGATGCGACCGATGTGACTAAATCGATTATATGTATCATATGCGGTCGGACTCGAATCCTTAATCTCCTTAAAATAGTCACGATAATCACTGATTAGTTAGTTCTTGAGCCTCTTGAGCAGTTACATTAGCAGGACATTAGGATAACACGGATAACATATCGAGCAAATGACTGTTAGCACCACTAGCGGATTAGTTTCAACGGCGACAAACTGCGGCCCATTTTTATCATCGCGATTTGGCTTCGGTGTCACCCCCCTGACTGAAATTAAAGCAACATCTGATGAAACCGGAGAAGGTTTACTTAGGGAGGCCCATGATGACTCGCTGGTGAGTGGACTTGGCTTGATTTCATCACTTGCACAAATTTCTCGCAAACTATTTATTAGACGTATATGTTCTTAAGCACGGACAATTCTTCTCGAATGAAGCGTACAGTTAAAAAAACGAGTAATACTATCGCACATAATGACTGATATCGCAATCATTATATCCGTTTAAACCTCTCTAAAATTTCTCTGTCTTTTGTTTCCTTTTTTTCTTCTTCTTCGCGTTTTCGTTGAGATACGTACTGTATGTCGAGTAATAGAGCTTGATGGAAACCGCATTAGACCAGCATTCATGTTCTTCGCGACTCATTGACGCGTTGTGTCGTTGCCGCTCAATGATTTATAATTAACGATGAGCCAAGCGTCGCGACAAAGGATGACTCGCGTGACGTCGCAGGAACAGAGAAACGGAGCTTTTTTTTTTATTTTTCTATTATATTCGTGCGTCGCGTTTTAACACGTCACGCGACTCGTCCTCCCTCGGCGCGAATGATCTCTTTTATTCCCGAGCGACGGTCAGAGAATCGATCTGTTAAAAATTCTATCGAAGGCAGTGCGGTCGCTATGCTCGGAGATTAACTCTTTCGCTACTGGTATAATCGCCGGGATCCCTGACAGAAATGCACCAGCCGGCTGCAGCCTATTCAGAACTGACACGTGCATTATTTTCGTGCACTTTTTTTAAGAGATAATAATAGTCACCTTTTCATTTATATACAAACGAAAATACTTTGCGGATTAATTGTTATAATTGATATATCCCCGCATCAACCGCTTTCGGAATATAATAAATACTTACAGTCCTCGCCGCTTATTTATACAGACAGAAATACATGGATTAATTACGCGATTTCCCTCGCGACCGCTCGATTGCCGTGTTCGATTGCTAAATCGCTAATTTAACGACTTCTACATTTCCAGCGTGGACAGAAATTGTCCCATTATCGAATCTCGATTTCCGTTCTAAATCGAATACGTCGAAACGCAAAAGATATTCCGAGTACACCGTTAAAGTGTTCTTCTGCTTAGGTGCCATAGCGAAAGAGTTAAAGGAAAAGGAGGTGAGAGAAAGGAAGGAATGTTCTCATAGGTACTTGTTTGGCAGTCTTCACTGTCGTTTTACGTATTGATTTCGCATAATCTCTCTCTCTCTCTCTCTTTCTCTCTCGTCGTACTCGTCGGATATTAATTGGGCATGGCGCGGATTCATGATACCCGTTGTCTCTCGGGACCCTCCTCTAAAACTTTCTACCGCTACAATTTTCGTACATTAGCCGACCTCGGTGTACCAGCGGTGTCGATGGTGGTTTGTTAATGCACGTTAAACATCATGAGTATAAACAGCTTCCTCCTCTCTCTTTCTTTCTTTTTTTTTTTTACAATTACCGTAGGCCGTACATGCATACGTTTGGATTGGAGGGGAGAGAGTCCGCTCCCCCTCCCCCCGTCGTGTGCTCTCCGCGCGACGATTCTTTACAAATGATAATTATAAACGTTACGCATCCCGGCAGCTTGTGTACGAAACAATCGAACGTGCTCGAGTTGTGATTTCTTTCACGGTTGTCCGTTGAAGTTTCGGTAGGCATTCGACATATATATCCTCTGTTAAAACACATCCATTTCTATATACTCATTTCTATATATCCAAATGCATGTACATACACACAGATGTATATGTATATTTAAATGGACATACGTATTTCACATAAGTAACAGACTCTCTGAACGGCTGCGCGCCAACGAGACCCCGCGCAATCCCGAAACTCCGCCCCTCCCCGACTCCGCCTCCGCGTTTCCTCACTTAATAAAATACACATATGCACATACGTACGTATATATATCACATAAAACCAACTCGGAACGAGACCGTTTTCGCTTTTTTTTTCTCTCTTCCACGTGTGGTCCGCGCGAATACTACAAGTTACAATCGCAGTCTTTGTTATACCGAGGGTGTAAAAAGGAAACCGATAAACCGCGCCCGGAGCTCGTCCTCGTCGCGTCCACCTTGTCGCGCGACATCCGAAATTATCCGCGGCCAATATCGCGGCGAACCGTTCTCTTTCTCCCTCTCGCAGAGGAGCTCGTTAAATTTGGATTAACAAGACGGAAAATGATCGTCCCTCCCCCTCTCGTCAACGAATGGCCCGGCCGCTTCGTGGCTGCCCGGCGGACGAATGGCAGGGAAAACGCAGTTTCAATCGTCTGTCTCGTCTCGATCGTGGCGTAGCGGACGACGAAGGGAGGAAAGAGATTAGAAATGAAATGAAGAGCCAGGGGAGCTAGATGCGAACTAACGGTGTGAAAACGAACGAGACAATGTGCGTTCATCTTACAAATATTATGTTTGACTAGAGTCTACATTATCTATACACACCACCTATTTTTTTTTGTTATCATCGAATTATACGCGGGCGGGGGGCCGCGCCCGCCCTCCCCCGTGTCTCGCGGCCACTCGCGCCTCGTTTAGACGTCTATCCCGCGTTTATCCACGTAGGTACGCACACATATAATCGTGTAATATCGTAAAATACAGTATTAGATCGCATTTCAGTGCACGCGCGCGACGAGGTATCGCTCTCTCTCTCTCTCTCTGTACAGGTCCGCCCGTGGGATGTGCGGGTGCGCGTCGCTCCTCTCCTCCCTCTTGCTATGGCATTGTCCCCGTCTCGTCGACTCCGATTTGAAGACGGAGCGATTCCTCGTCCGCCACGCCCAATTCATCTCACTCCCCGATCGCCATTCATATCATAAATATTTATATATATATATTTTTTTGTTTCTTCTCGAATAGCGCGACGAGTTCGTGTTCGTGTGAGCTGTCCGTCACTCAGGTGTGCATATCTACCACTTCGGCGTAGCTTCTCGTGTACATGTGTATGTGTGGGTGGGTGTACGTGTATGGGTACAATAATATCGCTTCTTCTCGCCACAGTTTCCATCGGTGACTTAAGTTATTAACTAAAAGACACGTTCTTTACATGCATAGTAATCTCTAGTTAGACGATAAGTCGACAAGGTGTTTCGTTGGTACGAATTGGTGATGAAATCGGTGACTCGATCGTGGCCAGTCGGCGATGTACGCGCGTATACATCGATTGCCGGGCTGCTCTCCCAGGTTGGGGGAGGCCCCCATATCTCGAGGATCGGGTCTCTGCTTCCCGGCGCGTACCGGAAATACGCTCGCGTTACTCGCGTCGCCGAGCTCCGCGCGACTCGTGGCGCTTCCTGGAGAACCGTAACTCTCTTGTGCGATGAGGTACAGCGATGCTCCCGGGTGCCGGTCCCTCCCGCCGAGGAGCTCCGTTTTCACGCTCTCGCGACTCGGGAATCGCTTTTCCCGAATGACTATCAGTCTTGTGTCCCGCGCGGGGCGTATCTAATCAGCTTGGCGTGTGTCGACGACGAAGCGGTTTTCTCTCCGACGAGCACGCGCTCTCGCACAGCTAATCACACCGGGCCGACCAAACGGAACGTTACAGAGTCACACCGCTCTCTGTTCCCCCTCACGCGTGTTTCTCGATCTCTCGGCACGTTGTGCTCGTTGCCTCTGCTCTCTCCCTTTCGTCCAGCGACCGATTTTCCACTTCGTCCGAGGGGCGGCGATCGAGGGATACTACATACGGTTTTCGCGTTTGTACACGCACTCGCGTACGACGAGACGAATATTATCTGCCGCGGGATTCGCGAGGAACTGTTCTCCCTTCGTCCGCACCCTCCTCTCCCCCCGGTCTCCGTTCTCGAGTCGACTGATAACGTTATCGAGCATCACGGAAGAAACGTTCGGTAGTGCTGACTGACGCTCGTCGCGATTATCGTTAGACTGGTGTCGTTACTTAATTATAATACAGTTTCGGCAAGTTGAAACGAACCGGCTTTGCGTCTCTTTGCGCGCAATTGCTCATTGTTAACTTAAACGAGTAGTCTTTCGAGAAAGTAGAGACTAATTTGTACTGTTACGAGTTTAGGCCAAGCGACGGAACGTACACTTCGCAAAGTATCTGACTGCGCTTTTTTTTTTGACGCACGGTGACGAGTAATCGATAAGACACGTTTTGCAAATCAGTACGGTTTGCGCGATGAGCATCTCGTTACGTGCAACGAAGGCGACTAACTTTTCGCACGCCAATCTTTCTTCGTCGTGAATTCAACAAGAGAAATCGAACGCCACCCTGCACTTCGCGTAGTTTAATAAGTCGAGAATTTAGAGCGCAGCTTTGCCTCGTGCCTCACGGTGCGCGGGTGTGAGCGCGCCAAACAATGATTAAAATATCGCGATTGTCATCACCGTAAAAACGAGCGGTATTACTTGTCAATTGAAGAGAAAGCGTAAGCCACGGCGCGAGTCGCCGACAATCTCGGCCTCTGCGTTATTTATGTAAACGTCGCGTATAAAAGAAAAAGTCGCAGCTACTCCTCGCAGAGAGATCGCACCCGAGGAGTTAACGTTGCGCGTTAGACGTTACCGAAAGCCGTATGGTCGTCTACGAAGTTGTGCGCTGTTTCGATTCGTTCGCGCGGAGCGAATGCACGGCGTAGTTTTGATTTGAGTCGCGTATCGAGCGGCCTACGCGCGGAAATCACTCGTCCGAACTTAATTTTTAACGCACGACGACCGCGGCGGCGGTCGCCGATACCGCGGTATCGTCGCTAAAATGGCAGTAGCAACGGGCGCGATAAGCCCGTTGCGCATTGTCGCGGCTCATTTGCCGGGCCGCGAGATCGTAGTGGATGAAAAACGAGAGAGGGCAGACGCCTGTGTAAATGAATTTTCGCTTATCGCGCGCGACAATCTCGCCCCGACGATGCACTCTCGCGCGTTATGTGTACAATAAACTAAAAAAAAAAAAGAAAAGAAAACACATAGAATAATTGGATACACGTGTATACGTATATGATGTATTATATATGTACACACCCATCCGCGGAAATGTCGCTCTAACAATTAGGCTATCGTAATGATTCTTTGGCAACTCGGAGCTGTCGGATTTTCGACGTGCGTATACACACGCGCACGCACGTCCGCACACACGCACGCACACGCACACAGCGCACGATTTTTCCTACACATATACACATGTATGCGTATACAATATTTTATGTAACGTGTATGTGTGTGTTGTGTGTGTGTGTGTGTGGGGTGCACATATACGTATTATGCATATGCCCGCGCACGTGTGTGTTGTGTGTGGTAATTTTATATGCTATGTATAATATATACACAAAGTAAGAGATTGATTGAACGTAAACTTACGCGACGGACAAGATAAAGCATCGCCCATCCGGCGCGCGTCGGCGGCAATTCTGTCTGTTTTTGGCACTGTCCGCTCACGCGCCCGGAAACCGGGTGTTTCCTTACCGAAACTCCTCTCCCTCGCGTCTCTCTTTCGGCTCTTTCTCCCCCTCTCTTTCTTTCAACGTTCACGTTAGCTCTATGTACACTAAGAAATCCGCTCGAAGATCCTCCAGCTCTCCCTCGGATGCGAATTATCACCTTCTCCGCGATGCGAGGATTAGTCTGCACGCAGGAGAAGCAGATTTTTTTCTCTCTCTTTCTCTCTCTGTTACGACACAGCGTGCCTCTACCCGTCGAGGATTACGGACGGCACTTACCAGTTCGTGATTAAACTTCCGGCGTTCGGGAGTCTCGATTACAGCGGGGCCGACCTTCGCGAGGGTGCGCTGCAACCGAAGATAGGCCGGCATCATTGCGGCATCATCTTACAGCTGGGCTCCATACTGTCGGAAGGTACGCGCATGCTGCCATTTGTGATATAACCGTTAGCATCGACCATTACGGAGACGCCGGATGGCGGATGATTATGAAAGCTAATGTTTCTCTGCGACACCACCATGCTTTTCTCCGACGGTACTACATGATCGTTGCTGCCGCCGTGGGAGGAGAGGCAGGGCTCGCTCCCACGGCTGCTGGACGACTCGATTGGGTGATCCACGCGTATAGGAATGGTATAATCGGACAGGTATTCGGAACTGACTTCTACGGTCGCGTATTCGCGAATGACGGATGACTTGGATGGATAATCTATCGGCATGTGTTGAATCGACGAGGCCGACCTGATCTCGTTCGGATCGCTCAGCGCAGCGACGTGTCCATTCGCCATGGCGTACAGATCCGGCTCCGCGCGACCCTTCGTCGATAGCATGGACTCCAGACATTGGTACAGCAGAGCGTAATCCTCCTGCGAATAATAAATAATGTGTGTAAATACATGTTCCCTTTCTGCGAGTGCACGTGACGAAAAGTACGTGAAGGAGAAACTCCAGCTTGACGGGAGGACTCACCTTTGAGCGGAAAACGCCAGGTCGCTTCATGTAAAGCAGCTTCGCGAACATGTAAATGTCGGCGCTTTGCTCAAATTCCAATTGCTTGTTCAACGTGGTCAGCAGGACGAAGAGTGCCGCCTCGACTCCACCGTACCTAAAGTGAGCGAGAGCGATACAAGAGTAACGATGTATTCGCTTCAATGATTAATTATGGAATGTTCGCGAGTAATTGGCATGAAATGTTCACCTATCCATCACGACGATAGGACCGTTTTGATAATCCCGATGAAAATCCTGAATGATGCTGACGAAGGTCTTCGGGTTGTTGTTGTGCGGCCACAGACCGCACTGATTCGACGGCGCTTGAACGATCCTGGCGCTGAGCTCGTAGTCGTCTTGCAACGACCGAACCGCGACTTCCAGCAAGATTGTCCCGTTCACAGTCTCCTTCGTTCCGCAGAGCCGCACTCGGAATGTCTCGGACTCGAGATCCTTGCCTTCGATGGGCCAAAATTCCGGATATTCCTGTCGGGTGGCATTCTTTATTAGGCCTCGTTCCTGTTTACTTCTTCTAAGCGATTATTTGATCTTCAAGACATACCTCGTCGCACTGAGTTAACATGACGATAGTCTGCGCATTGTGGTCCCACATCATTTGCCAGAATTCCATTATGGTGTTCTCCATCGGATGCTGCGTTATGATAAACTCGCGGTTGCGTTGAAAGCCTAGAAACACCGAGTTTTATCGTCGTTTGCAGCGGGGAATTTAAACTGCGCGGTCGACTCGATTACAAGGTGTGATGTACCTACCTGAAACCCATGTCGCGTTTATGTAGTCGCTTCCGTCGACGCCCGGTTTTGGCGTTAGGTGAACGCGCGCATTCTCGATAGGGATAATATCCATATTACGATTCTTGTGGACGTTGCACGCTTTGGTGGCGGATACGAGATTGAAGTCCTTAGGTTTCCACGACGTCACCAACTAGGGGAAAAATAGACAAATAATTTAATTACATACTTTAACCAAGCACGGGCAAATCCCTGGGGATAGATCAGTTACCTTGTATTGAGCCTCAATGTTGTTCCACGCGTCAGTCTTGTTATTCGATGGGCACAGCATGTCTTGAATGTGCTTTATTAAGTTATTGGCGTCGATATTGGTCTCGCCGCTCTCGATCGCCTCCTGCAGGGCATCGTGGATAAAGATGTACTGCTCCTCCGTCTGAACCAGAAAGTTCCTCTGAGTGCGGATGTGTTTGAGAAAGCCGTACACATTGATCTCGCCCTTGGCTTTAGCTTGCTTCAGCATGGCGTCGATCACGATGTACGTTCCGGTACGCCCGACGCCGGCGCTGAAAGCAGCGAAATAATCCCGTATAACGAATCGAGAGAAGGGTCGTTGAAGGCGTCGCAGCAAATATTTAACAATGTTGAGCGCGTCGAATTAAAAGTGGAACTTATTAAAATGCAATTTTCACCTGCAGTGCACCACGATGGGGCCAGCCTCGAGCGGATTAGCGTTGGACGATTTGCGGATAAAACTCAGAACGGGTAATGGATGATCGGGCACGCCGTGATCGGGCCAACCGGTGTAGTGGTACTGCCATATAGTGCGCTCGCCCATATTGGTCCCATTTTTCTTCTTCTTGATCTGCTTAAAAATCCGAGAAAGTTTCTCGTTGGGAGGGATTACTTTGATCGCTGGCTCTCGCGCGGTTGCTCTACGTCCATTCCTCTACGAAGAATGGCGTTTCTCAAGCGCGCTTTATTTCTAAATATATACCTTTAAATGTCGAATCTGGAGAGTGCGGATGGTGTACGTGGCCATAATGTCCTCCCTCACTAGAGTCACTTGAATGTAACCGTACGTCTCGGTCCCTTCCTTGGGCCAGTACATATCACATTTCCTCTGCAAGCGACAACGACAATCCATAAGTGACAATAATCTGGACAAGTCGGATCTCCTCGCTAATCGCAGCGAGTCGAGCACTCGTGCGCGCCAATAATTTCATCTTTGTTTCCGTACGCAATTCTGTCTCGCCATATTACGTAATTTTTCGCGGACGTTGTAAGAGTAAAATCAACGTGGTTCAACTTATCGTTTTATCAACTTTTGATTAGCGTACCATGTGTAAATATTGATATCAACTTTACACTTACACGACCGCGCTCGACCAGATTGGTAATCATTACGACTATTGATACGCGCTGCTCCCAGACCATCCGCCAGAAGCCGTCGAACGTAGGCGGGAGCGGGCCCTGGGTGCCGATGTAGGCTCGCGCCCTTTGCCAGCCATCGATGTAATTCGCGTTGACGTAGTCCTGGCCCTTTTTAGGCGGCCCACCGCCGCAGGAGAGCAATTGCACGCGAGTGTGATCGTCTGGCAATAAGAAACATAAAGGGCGAAATTAAATTACGGTAAAATCAGAGCAACGCCCTCGCCGCCCTCACTTCAACCGTAATCTCCATAATCGTAATTTGTCGCCGGTCTAAAAATACGGGATTTCAATCGCGCTACACGGTTATCCACTTATCAGTCCGGTCGACGCAAAAATCAGCGCGCTATTCAAGCCGAGGTACATTCTACATCGTCCCATTTTAACTCGGAAATTATGCCGATCGTTCTGTCCCGCGGATAATGAAGAGGCATTGCCCGTCTCGCGGGCGCGAGAGACGCCGTTTTCCGCGAAGGAACTTGTTACCGTTCGGCCGCGCGACAAGTCTCGAGCTTCAATTTCTCGAAACTAATAGCGATACATCGCAGTCCAAGCCGGATGGTATCGACGCGCGGGGATCAGCGACCGAGCGGTCGGACCGAGCTGAAAAAAAATCATACGCATTCGCCCGGCTCGGCGACGTCGGCAAGTGGAAAGTCATCCTTGAAGAAATGGAACGCGGAGGCGGCGAGCGGCATTGCCAGTTCTACGTGAAGGTATATTGCCTTTCGTTTGTAAATATTCAGCTTATTCTATACAATGGACGCAAAGCGCAAGACGTTAAAGGTCCGCGTCCGCGATGCTAGAACTGTGTCCAAGTTCCAGTACCGAGAAATGTGTAGCCAATCAGCTTGCAGTTTTTCCGTAAAGACCCGTGTCCGCGACGGTAGAACTTGGACCAAGTTGCAAGTTGACCGGCTACACATTTTTCGGAACCAGAACTTGGACACAGTTCTTGGATTATGGACGCAAGGCTTAAGCCGCAAGAAATCGACCAATCGCAGTCCAATATGAGAAGAATGATCGACCGCCATTGGCGGATTTCTTGCGTTACGACCGTGCGTCCCGCGTCAATTGTAGAATAAGTGTCAGAGCACAAAGGATCACAATAGCTTACGACAAAGACGCAGGCGTAAACGTGGACAGCGCACATTCTTTGACGCATGTCGTACTCACCTCCAGTTACACGTGACGTTACATTTACGACATACGCCGAAGCTTGTGAATACGCTAATTTACGTTTACGCTTAGGTCTTTGTCGCAGGCTATTGCGTTGCTTTGTGCCCCGACCCTACGCTTGAGGGCGCGAGCGTAGCGTCCGGTGGCCACTCACACGCGAGTATATTCAGGTATCTGTTCTTGGCCTTGTTCTCGGCGAACTGGGAATTCTCGACGGTGTAATCGCCGGTCTCGGACTGTATCAGCTCGTATTCCTTGCTGAAACCGATGTCACCGTCGGCGTGCAGGCTCGCCACGTGCTGAACGAACTGCTGGACGGCCACGGCGGTCCTCTCGCCGTCCTGCTCGCTGTTCTCCCATTCCTGGAGGGTAGGGACGTTGCGCGGCGGGTAGTCCAGGTAGTAGTAGGCAGTGTGGAAGCATTTCCTGAAGATCGGTCTGAATAATAAAAGAAAACAGGTACAAAGCGTCCCTTCTCGGCGAGCGCATTTCTGAAGAAAAGGCGTTAGGATAATCGCCCGCCTTTTACGCGCGCGTTCTCTTTCGGAAGCGATTCTCCAAGTTATCTCACGTATCCGGGGGGGGGGAGGGAGGGGAGGGAGAGAGTAGCTACATTCCGCGCGATCTGGAGTTATCCGGGCTCGCGATATCGACGGGGAGCACACGTGGGTTGGGCCGATAGCGACGGATCAAATATTGATACGCCGAAATCGATGCCGATAACACGTTCGCCGTCTCGTCGCGCGCGCGCGCGCGGGCGGGCTCGGTTCGCACTCGACGCGACTTACAAGTCGCTGAGGAACTTCTTCATTTCGACGGCATAATCTTGACGCCAGCGTTCATCACAGGCGGAGTCGACGAGACGCGCTTGCGAAATAAATGATGATTAGGCCGGATCCCGTCCGTGACCCAGAAAACGAGCTTGTCATCAGCCACGGCCGATCCTCGGCGCATCGCTCGCGTCGCCGTTCACGAGAGCACAGAGAGGCAGGCACGCGCGCGCGGAAACAGAGGAAGAAACGTGGAGCACGCGGAGCACGTCAAGGCACACGCGTTCTCGCTCGTGGCGCACGAGAGTCTAACTCGGTGCGTGCGGCGTAGCGTCACGCTGCGTTGCCCGGCTCCGCTTCGCTCCGCGCCGCACCGCGTCGCGAACGGCTCCGGTGACTGTAAGAGCATACTTAGGCCTTGTCACCGGTCGTTATCTCGCGATAACGTAAGAGAGAGAGACCTAGGAGCGAGCGTCGGAACACATTAAAATACGCGTCGTATATAGAGTTTGATAAAAATTCGTTGGTACCAATAATGTTGAAAGTGGAAAGGAAAGTCAATTTTATATGATCTAAGCTAAGAGAAGGAAAGAGAAAAGCAAGAGAGAGAGAGAGAGAGAGATATTCTTTAGAATCTTTATGAAACGCTCTGGGACAAGTCTCCTAAAGTGTTAGACAATGCGGCATGGAGAAGTAATTACGAGTGGGAATGAGCATTTGTATAATAAAAAAATAGAGAGAGAGAGAGAGAGATATGTGTGTGTGTGTGTGTGTGTGTGATGTTCCCAAGGGAGAAACCGCTGACCAAAATCTCGTACACCAATGCCCACTGGGTATTGCTTTATCTAATTTTATCTTATTTATCTTGTTTAATCTTATTATATTTTATCTTGATGATGCCCCAGCAAGGCCTAATGCCCAAAAATTAGTAGTAATGTCTAGTAATGGCCAGTAACGCCGCAAATCTGTACACCACAATGCCCTCAGCGGCTTCCCCCTCGGTGATGTACTATAAAAAGAAATTAGACTTGCAAGAATGATACTATAATAGCTGTACACGCACGGAAAGAATGTTCTCTAAAGCCTTGCGTCCACGATCCAAGGGACCGTGTCCAAGTTGTAGTTCCGAGAAATGTGTAGCCAATCAACTCGCAGCTTTTCCGTAAAAGATGCAAGTTGATTGGCTACACACGTCTCGGGACTAGAACTTGGACACAGTTCTTGGATCGCGAACACAAGGCTTTAAAATGTACCCTGAAAATCGTAGGACAACATGGGATTTTGAAGAGCTTTATGGATTTTTTTGAAATGTTACCATACAATTTACTAGTAAACTCATAAAGTTCCTCGAAATGCCGCATTGTCTCGTGATTACACGACTTTCAGGATGAATTTAATGAAAAAATTCTCTCCGCCTATATTTAAATAATTTATGGTGCATCGTGATTTGATGCTAAGAGATGCAACAAGAACGCGATTGTAAAAGACTTGTTTCGCTCTAATTTTCAAGATACTTTTTACCACACGCAATCATTCCATTTATTATACCGCCGTAATATTAGTTCGCAAAATGAAATGCCGCGTAGGAATTTGACGGATTGTGAAGTGCCATAGAAACTTTCTCCGAGACCGAGATAATCCGGGGATCATAAAACGAGAGGAGGTCGCTGGGACGATAGCAAGGGGCCGCTCGGGGCTCGGGAAATCAGGTGGGAAAGTCTGAAAAATGGTTGCGGGTGCGTGCGAAGGTGCGCGTGATTGCATCGTTCGCTTTGGAAACTTTCTAATTGCCCGCACTCTCCAAATGCGATTCGCGGATCCAAGCGCGCGCGCGCCGTTCGCGCTCGAACGGTTAGACCCGGCATTGTCCGGTCGACAATTTGCAGCTAACAAAAATAATAGATCATTTGTAGCGTTAGATCGGCCGGAGCGCGGAGCGGAAGTGAAACGTCGGCGATGCGAAATAGTACTCGGCAAAGATCGGCCGTAACTGTAAAGCGCAACTCGTTGCACCGAGAGAAAGTATAAGATCTGCCGTTGTCACCTCTCTCCGTCACTCTAACTTTTCGCGATCGACAGGCTTCCATCGGTCGCGATAAAGACGCTGCTAAATTATCAATTGGAACCGTCAGCTATCTCGACGCGGGCGTCGTCGCTATTACGTAAGGAAAAAGAGAGCGGGAGGGACTTTGTTTAACGCGGACTGCCCGGATGAAAGATGCACTGAAAAGAAATTCTAGGTGAACTTGTGAGTCCGCATAGTAATAAGTTTTTTTTTAAATTTGGTCATTATTACTGAATTTGATAACAATAGCAAAACGTTTGGTGACAATCATAAACATTTTTATGAAGAAAGAGTAAATTTGCACCTGCAATTAAGCGAACCAACTAAACTCCGCAGCGTTTTAACTTTGACCAATTTATATCGCCATGACAACCTGTGCGTTTAGTTGAAACGGCCATTTCACCAAAGATCTAGGTGACGTTAACCGAGCTTGGATCATTATAACCAAGTCTTTTCGTCAGTGTACCGAGCGGACGTTACGAGAGAAAGAGAGAGACAGGCGATTGTTACATAATACGCTCCAAGAGCTTCGATTTTTATTTTTTCCTCTCGCGCACGTGGCCGCGCGCTCGTCGGCGCGCGACGCGGAAATGTATCGCCCGGTGCGGTCGGAGAGGGAACCAGAGAGACAGACAGACAGATAGATAGACAGACATACAGAGAGAGAGAGAGAGAGAGAGAGAGAGAGAGAGAGAGAGAGAGAGAGAGAGAGAGATATATATATATGCGCGGCTATAGAGTTTCCTCCGCGATAACGCGCGCCGCGCGCCAAACCGTGACTTACTTCCACAGCACGAAGGACGTGATCGCCAGCATCACGGCGAAGCAGGCGCAGACCATACCGGCGATCACGCCCGCGCTGAGATCCTTGCTGCTGCGGCGCATCAAGGGCGGTATCTTGTCGCAGTCGCGGGTCACCAGCACCTTCGTCGGCACGGAGCTCTCGCCTTGGACGATCAGGCGGCTGTCGATCGTGCTCCTCGTGGCCCCCCGCACCATGATCTCGTAAACGGTGTTCACCGTCAGGTTCGGGATAATCGCCTGCAAGCACGAATTCGCAAAACGTTCCCTTTACGCCCCAGTCGAGTACCTGCTCCCGGAATAGGCCCCCAATTAAAATGCTCTGTCTTCACTTGTACCGCGGTTTGAAACTCCAATTTGAGGCCCCGACGAGTAAAACAAATTGTGTTTAACCACGTTCTAACCGCCAAAGAGAATGTAATAAAATATTTCACGCTCTCTGAAACCTTTTAGGCCGAAGAGGATCTACCGAACCCCTGTTGATTACACTCGCATCGGCCGAAAGGGAAAAAGCTCGGGAAATAGCGACTCTTTTCGGGCCTCCATCCGAGGTAAAAAATTCAATATATTTTCTCCGACGCAAAGACCTTCGTTCGACCTCATTGCTCCAAATTCAAAAATTGTACGAGGCTGAACTGAGGCCAGAATATTCGACTCGGGGCGCCGTGATCGCTTTTCTGGCTGGAACGAAGACCCCGCCGGCGAGGTGCGGAGTGAGAGGAACGACAGAAAACAAAGCGGCCGCTTCTGTCAGTGATATTATTATCGATGGCGGAATAATTTATAAATCGTCACGTCAGATACGAAGTGTGTCGATCCCTCGTCATTATGGTATGTCGCTCCGCGACCATCCGCCGCTAAATATTAAGCTGTTAAAACGTACCCCGCTTTCGAGGTGATTCTTGTCGGCCGACAGCTCGATCTCCTCGTAATATCGCCCATTGTCCCTTCGGTAATTGATGTAGTAATAGTCGATCGAGCCCCAGAAGTTCGCCGGCCTGGCCCAGTGGACGTAGACGGACTCGTGGGACTGGCAGGTCAAATTCAAGATCTGAGGCGCGGTCGGTCCTGTTATGTCGGTCTTGCGAATGATCTGATCGGACGGTTCGCCCTCGTTCTTCCGCGTGTAAGCCTTCACCCAGATCTTGTACTCGGTGTACGGACCTGCATCAGCGGGGACGGGGACGTGAGTGACACACGGAAGGAAAAGGGTGGCTACAGTAGCAAAATTCGCAGCGAGAGTTCTCTGCGAGTCCCCCGAGAGTTCTCATGCGTAGGGAACTCGCAAAATTCGCGGCGAGAGATCTCGGAGAGTTCTTTGCGAGTTCCCCGAGAGCTCTCATGCGCAGGGAACTCGCAAAATTGGCAGAGAGAGTTCTCTGCGAGTTCTGAGTTTTTTCTGAGAGTTCTCTGCGAGAGCGAGAGCGTGCGTGTGTTTTGTCTGTCTGACTAATATTTAGTCGCGATAGTTTTTGCCACGGTGCCTATTGCAGAAAGTTTCCTAATATGAGACAGTAGGGTTTCTGTTGAATTAGTAGGCATCATCTGTCGATCCCACCGCCAATGTATTGCTCTCGGAGCGAAATCCGTTTGGTGGAAGACGCGTTGTTGGATCGTATAATCGTTGCGAAAAAAAAATCTGATTGAATTTGGATGTCGAAGACCTGCTATCTCGTAATAGAGGACTTTTCCTCTATCGGGTGCGACAGCAAACCGTTTGCTGCGCTGTAGAAATTTATAGTTATACGGCAGCAAAATATTTTTAGCAAATCGACATTAGTAGCGAAAGGTTTTCTTTCAGTGTAAGCGAGGGAATTCAGTTTTACGCGTAGGAGTCGCGTAACCGTTCCGGCGACCGGTGTCTAGTCGGGCCTCGACAAGGTCCTTTCCCGACTCTATTGTTACCTCCCCATCCGTAATTATAACGAATTGTCTAGCGATGCGTTCACTCGCGCCGAGGCGGGCGCGTGTAAGAACAAAAAGTACGCGCGGCGATAACGGCTCTTCGAGCTTTTCTTATCAATGAGCTAAGTACACCGACCTATCTCCGGTTGTCTGCCGTAACGACTATTCGCTATCGAGCGGAGATTACATGTTTAATCTCGGCGTTATCTAGCGCGTTGAAAAAAAAAAGACACAAAGGCCGGATAGCGAGCGACGCTAAACATCGTTCCGTGGCGCTAAAATAACAAGGTGAAACCTATATAAACGCGCGACACCGTCGGAAGGAGACAGGAGGTATTCGCTAATCGTTCACGTAATCGCGAACAATGGAACAACGTCATCTCGTCCGCGCGCGTCCGCGTTTCTTTTTTTTGTTGTTGTTTTCCGGCGATACTTACGCAGCTCTTTCAGAACGAAATCGATGTACGAGTCGTCGGCGGACTTGTCGGGTATGTGCATCTTAACGTCCGTGTAATTGGAATGCATGTAGTAAATGCGATAACCGGCGATGACACCGTTGGCGTTCTCGGGCTCCGACCACGCGAGCTCGATGGTGGTGCCCGTGATTCCCTGCGAGGTGAGGTTCTCCGGCTTCGTCGGCGCTGGAAGGAAGAAGAAGGCGCGTTTTACATGACAATAAAGTCCACGTGTTAACCTTTCCTCCCCCTCCGCCCCCGCGTCATCGTTCGCGCTGAGACAAAGTGTCCAGCGCGCTCGGAGACGGCAAACTTTCCGGTAAAATCCCCGTCTCTGTTTCTCTCATTGTCGGGCGGTGGCCGCGGACTTCTACGATGCATACTGAAGCAGTATGCGTGCGTAGGTCCGTCAGCGACTTCATTTGTCTAACGGGACATGGCGGGACCCTTGCCTCACTTTTACAGCTCGATGGTACCCCAACGGGAAAATATATATTTCATTGTATATAAAGAAAAGTAGAGAGGATATACATTCGTTTTATATTACTCGTATATGCGTTATAAGAAATATATACTGCTACACTGAAAAAAAAATCTGATTCAACCAGTCGTCTGTTAGAAAATGGACGAATCAGAATTCCTTTAGGATTTACCAGATTTGTAGTGAAGTCTAGCAAACTTCTGGTTATAAAATATCTTTCATGGTAAGTCCTAAAGGAATTCTGGTAAATCCTAAAGAAATTCTGATTCGTTCATTTTCTAACAGACGACTGGTTGAATCTATCAGATTTTTTTTCAGTGTACTATAAATGTAACACCATGCAATAAATTGGAATTTTTCATATATCATTCGGATGTATTAAAAATATATAATACAATGTATGATATACAGGGTGTTAATAAATCATCGGTATACCGCCAATGCGATGATTTATTAACACCCTGTATATACATTATAATACATAGCTGTGTATATAATTATATACGCCTAATGCATGCATTGTATATTCTTATATTTCGTCATATATTTTATATAAAAATGTTAAAAGGAATATTAGGTGTTCTAAGTATCTTAGAATTTACGTTCTCAACGCTCTACCAGCGGAGATCAAATTGATTTCATTTGCCACAACTGTTAGATCCTCGCCACTTCTTGTGTACTGCTGTTGGTGTTGATTTTTAAATACGAGAAAGTGTAACGCGCGATCGCCGCCTCGCGGCAGCGAAGAGCTATACGATTTTTTAAATAGAATTTTTATATACCAAATGTACGAGATATATCACCATATATTGTCACCTACTTTTCGAAATATATATATTTTTCCGTGGGGGTAGCAGCATAGTATAAACTATAACTAGTATGCCCACTCTCTGTCGGTCCTTTGATCTTTTCGGTTTCGTTCACGTGGTATTCCGCCATGTTTTTGGTATAAAATCCTGTCACACTGACTTCACGCTACCACATATACAACCATAGACATAATATGTCGGGACCGAGGGTTTGCATCGAGGGGGAAACCGCTGACCAAAATCTTGTACACCAATGCCCACTAATGCCCAGTGGGCATTACTTTATCTTATTATCTTCTTTTATCTTATTTATCTTGTTTTATCTTATTTTATCTTTATAATGCCTCAGCAAGACGTAATGCCCCAAAAATGCCCTAGTAATGCCCGGTAATGCCACAAATCTACACCACAATGCCCTCAGCGGTTTCCCCCTCGGTTTGCATTTATTTGAGCAGCGGGGTATGTTCGCGTAGAAAAGGACAAACTCTGTTCTGTGCTATTTCGTTCTCTCTTGTTCACATGCGGTCTAGATATATTATGTCCACGTATACAACATCCGTCTCATTGGCGCCACCAAAAAAAAAAAATGGCGGATGCGCAGAAAGGATCGACGCGAAAACAAAACAAATGATGGAGTGGGCATACAAGTTACACTATGGTAACAGTCGGGTGACTACATAGAAGTCTGTGGCGGAGGCGCGCTTCTTCGCGCGCCATTTACATGAACGTAAAGAAAATAGGCCGGGCACACGTGCCTCTCTCCACGGTGCAGTTTCCGTGCGTGCGACGTTGGGGTCAGGCATAAAGAGAGATACGCGACATCGGATCTTATTATGCTCTTTACTACGCGTCGCATTGATAAGAAAAGAATATGACTCGATGTTCTTCCTCTGCCTCTGTTCCAGGATACTCGGTGGGGGGGGGGCGGGGGGGCAGGGANCGCATCATGCCGGGGTGCCGG
>NW_011967239.1:1060775-1063058 GCF_000949405.1 Vollenhovia emeryi | reverse complement strand
TTTCTATACAGTTTACAGTTATCTGTTCTCTCGGGCGGCAGTTATCGATGCCCAACTGTATTTCCATTTTTCTAAAGCTCCATTTTCTAGAATAAATAATACGGATGAATAAACGGCCGTCGAAGCGTTCATAAGAGAGCTGAAATTTATTGAATATTCATACATCTGCCGCGGCATTACCATACGCCGCGCGGTGTGCAGTATAAAACATGCAAATTGATTTGCATTCTATCCTCGGCTGCGTAAAATCATTGACTTGCTTAGACAGCTCGTGCCGACGCGCTCGAAGCGGGGCGCAGGAGGGGCGCGCGGTACAAGGACGAGCCTGTCGAATCTGCCGATTAAAATGGGCACGAAGGAAACGTGGACTCGACAAACCCGGAGATACTTGGTGAAATTTGGCTTAATTTCAATTTTTAAAAAGAATTGTCAGACGACGTTAGGCTGGCAGGATGGTTTATTTACTTTCGGCCACGCGGGTTGCGGCCCCTTTTTCAAGGAATTTAATAATCTACAAGTTTTTTTTTAGAGGACATTGCAACTTAAAAGTGTATCGATTACAACATGAAATCGACACAAGTCAAATTACGAGCCACGCGAAGTGTTTGTAAGTTAAAACAATTTGACTTATGTCGTAATCGATACACTTTCAAGTTGCAATGTCTTCTAAAAAAACCTGTAGATTATTAAATTCCTTGAAAAGGACCGCAGCCCGCGTGGTCGAAGCGTCGGAATTAAACAAATAAACCATCTGCCAGCCTAATGTCGCCCAACAATTCTTTGTATCGTTAATTAACTACTGGCGATTACGCGTTCTTTCGTTGTAATTTAATTTTAATTTATTGCAAACATATGGCACAGTAGTGAAAGGGGAAAAGATCGTGGTGCAAAGGGTTGGGCAGCAACGGAAGTTGTTGCGAGCCCACCAGTTAAGACTGAGATAAGATTACGCGGAGGTAAAAGAGAGAATGTATAATACACAATTTGGAGTTTGGGGCGAAAAGGGGGAAGGGAAATATGAAAAATTGCGAGAAGTCTCTTCTTCAGCGCGACCGTTGAATTATTTCGCTCGTAACCTGCCATGTCCTCCCGACTGACTCTTATCCAGAATTTATTTGGCGGTCGTTAAGCTCGCCTCGTCGTCTCCCGCGATGCTCCGTTTAGAGCTTATCGAATTCGCATTAGATTAACGACGTGTAATAAAAGGTGCGGAGAGAACGGGAGAGCTGCCTTTTACAAGCTTCACGAGCCGCGGCGACGGATGATGTCATATCGAGGCTGTGCACGCAGGGAGACGGGCGGGTGATCGTGTTCTCGTATTACTTATCGGGCTGAAAAGTGAATATGATTACGGGGCCGCGAGGCGCAAGGTCGCGATCGCTGTACGCGGCGTGGAAAACGATCTACGTCGAAACTACTCGGGACCTGCTGACGCTCACGTTTCGCCGAAGCCACGCGCCGCGGCGAATCATCGGGAAATGATCTCATCCCGGGGAAGCGAACGCGCGGACGGAGCGTCGTGAAGCTAAATCTCTACAGTGGACGCGAAACGCAAGTAGACGCTAAGCCGCAACGCGAGAGATCGACCGATCTCAGTGTCGAACGTGAGAAGAACGATTGACTGCCATTGGCCGATTTCTCGCGTTGCGGCTTTTGTTAGTAGCGTCTTGCGTTTCGCGCGCATTGTAGAACAAAGCTTGAAGCGGCGGTCGAACGGCGCGTCTCCGCGCGCTCGCAATCGCCGGGGGATCGAGGAGAGAACTCCCCCCCTTCCCCAGCCGCGTGTCCCGCGGGGCTTATCGCTCGTTTCGCGGAACCGAGGGACCGAGAACTATGTAGGCGAAAGTGTTTTTATTGAGATAGGTTCCCACTGTGAGTAACGGTTCACGAGTGAAAGGAACGGCCGATAAGAAACCCCGAGGTACCTGCTACGAGCACGCCGGACTCGCGTCTGCGTGCTCTTCGATTCGCGCCGCCGCGAGTCGCGTCCGAGCGCAGCTATTTCGCGTGCCACGACGTTCGTTCGCGAACGGAGAATCTCGACTGACATTTCGACAAGGTCGCGGGACTCCTCGAGAATACGGTCCTTCGATAAGTAGAATGGGCCTTTCGTAAATTCTGTTGACAACGGAGACGATATTGTTTCTTTTATTTCGCAGTCTATCTGCTAATTTTCTTACTTCACAAACGTTACCTTAAGGCGCTGGATCTACAATAGACGCAGCAAGCCGCAAGAAATCGACCAATCGCAGCCGAAGATGAGAAGAATAATCGACTGTCATT
>NW_011967239.1:1032239-1058742 GCF_000949405.1 Vollenhovia emeryi | reverse complement strand
ACAGTCGATCGTTCTTCTCATCTTTGGCTGCGATTGGTCGATTACTCGCGTTGCGGCTTAGCGTCTTGCGTCTGTTGTAGAATAAGTTTAAGAAGTGATCGAGTCCGCAACGGCGAAACCCTGACATGCATTCGCACGGCTGGATTAGGCTACCGGCCTTGGTCCTGTCATAAAAATAGAACGTCCGGATCTCACGCGCGCGAGAGGCGTAATGCGCGGCGGTGTTACACCGCTACCGAAGACAATTCTGGGGAGGACGAGCGTATTTCCATAATTTTACACACCGACGAGAGAGACACTTGAGGTCAGTAAGTAATCGTTGCCGTGGCGACGCACGTGCCGTACACGGCGCGCGCGCGCGAAAAAGAAGAGCAGATGCGGCGCGCGCGCGCGCTCCTTCACGTACGAAAACACGCGGTCAATCCTGTCAATATTTGATTAATCCTTTGTGGGGAAAACAAATAACGCCAGCGCCGCGGCTCGTCCGCAATTACGGTCCGGCGAGTCCCGCGCGCAATAAAAAAAAAACTTGGTTGCAAAATATCGTTTCCTCAGCAGTGCGCAAAGTCAGCGGCAATCGCAAGGCGGGTTACAAAAGAAACCGGCGAACGATTCACGCCGCGGTGTCATAATACCGCGCGGCACGTGCATGCACGCGCGCGCGTCGGTGCGCATTTAAAACGTTTGCGCAATCGTTGGGCGTGCATTGTGGGCGAACTCGCGGGAGAAGGCGGCGGACTCGCCTCGTCCTTTAAGCTAATCTACAATGTGCTCTCTGCACCCAGAAACATTCTTCTTCCTCGTGCATCAGGCTTAAAGCCTTGTTTTATCCAATTCGTTCTGGTACGTTCCGTACCAGATTGGTACTTGAGCATTTGGTTTTACATCGTCTTCGGTAGGCCGCTAACCTTGTCGAAGGAAACCTCCAACCTGGAGAGCTATGCCCCTGAGGGCTTGAGCAGGAAGATTATCGTAACCGTTCACGAGCCCGTCGTAGGCTCAAGACAAAGAATTGTCGCGGACGTGTGTCGCAATCCTTCGCGTTGCGTCGCGAGGCGACATACGACAATTCTTTGCGCGTTCACTTCCGACATGGACTTACGTCTTACGACGGAAATGTAAGCGGTTACGACAATCTTCCTGCTCAGGCCTTAAGGCTGGTATTACGTGTGTCGCACGACAAATTTTTCCAAGCGCGTCGATTGGCCGCAGGATAGAAAAGTTGTCGCGAATTT
This sequence comes from Vollenhovia emeryi, assembly GCF_000949405.1. Classification (NCBI taxonomy): domain Eukaryota; kingdom Metazoa; phylum Arthropoda; class Insecta; order Hymenoptera; family Formicidae; genus Vollenhovia; species Vollenhovia emeryi. Next base: position 1,057,507 of record NW_011967239.1, on the reverse strand, counting down.
AGAAATTTTCTAGCCCGTAGCCAATCAACGCGCTTAAAAAATTTGTCGTGCGACAAGTGTAATAGCACCCTTTGAGGGGATGCTGGAGTAATTCTGCAATTTTGCACCTTTTGCACTTCGAACTGTCTGTTTCGTGGAAACATTTCTGTAATATACAAATTAAATGGCTTACGTGTAGAGATCGAAAGCGGCTTGCTATTCCGATTAAATTAAAGAACGATATTATGTGGCATCACTGAAACTAAGTTTGTAAGTCTAATAAAATAAAATAGTGAGCAACATACTACATGTGTACTATGTGCGTGTGTGTTGCTCACTATTATTTCTTATTAGACTTACGAACTTAGTTTCAGTGATGCCACATTGTTCTTTCATTTAGTCGGAATAGCAAGCTGCTTTCGATCTGCACACATAAGCCACTTAATTTGTATATTACACAAGTGTTTCCGCGAACTGATAGTTTCTAGGTTAGAAAGGTGCAAAAGTGCAGAATCACTCCAGCATCCCCTTAAGGGGTATGTGTGGCAGGGTACTCTCGGTGGTTGCCACTTCCCTCCGAGAAGTAGCGTCCGAAAGAAACCAGCGGTGTACGTGGCTGGACTTCAACTCGGAATCTTTTCGTTCATTTATTTACCGAGGGCCGGTTTTTCCAACCCCTGAGATAACTAGTTCAATTTTATATCTATCTCACAATTGTAATATACAATTTACCAATTTGCGCAAATTTTGCACTTGTTGGCTACAAAGTAGAATGTTTCTGGACGCAAAGAGCACCTTGTAGATTAAGGCTTTAACGCGTCCCGGCGCGAGAGAACAAGACACGCACGCACGCACGCACGCACGTACGTTGCCACCGCCGTCTGTCGCGTTCCGCGAAATCGAGACGGAACGGGAAATGAGTTAAGCGTCGATTACACGAGCGGACAGTCTTGTGCTCGCAAGGTGATTGCGAGGCCGCCGCCGCCTGCGTGCCCCGCGAACGGGGCATTTCCTAGTGAAACTCGCGCGTTTGTTTTTGCCAATTAATTACGCGTTAAACGCGCGAGAGGTTTTCACCGGCGCGCGCGGACTCATTTGCATACCCACCTCGCGCGGCGCCTCGCTTTAAATAATCAATCTGTAGAGCTGATTTTCTTTATCACTGATAAGTCTATTGTTCCGTTTATTCTCGCGCGCTCTCCGTCCGCTCGATTATCAGGCTCTTGGGGTAACTGGAAACGCATAAACACAAATAAGTCGAATTTCCAGACGCAACACGGGGTCGGTTTGCGTCGCTCAACTTCGTACGTTGAAGCGGATTTGGATTCGCAGTAGAGCGTCGCAACGGGCTTTTATCCCCATTTGAACTGCACCAAAAATTGATATCGCTTCGCTTCTTCGTTCGCTGTTTCATTTCCAGCTCTATAGACATACGCCGCCACGTCGTATCTAATTTCTACTGCTATCGCACCAGACGCGTTCCACGTTTTCTTTCCGTTCTTATTATATTATTACGCTAAACGCCTCGCAATTTCCCCGAGTAGGAGGCCGCGGGTTTTGCGTCAGTCCTGCCTGGCGCAAGGTGACACTCGGGCGAATTACCTCCGATATCGCTGTCATTCTCCGTGGAAAAGGGCAAGATGTAGGTCGTACGCTCGAAGATCTGCTCGTCGGTCGTCTGCGTGACCGGGTCCGCCGTGGCGACGAGGAGCCTCAGGATCAGGGCCAGCGAGGCCGCCAGTTGAGCGGCACTGGCCACGTTGGTCCACGACATCTCTTCCTCTTTCTTCCTTTCTTCGCGCACGCTGCAGCCGCAGCCGTAGAACGCCGCGCGCTCGCGTGCGTGCGTGCGTGCGTCTCTTTCTCTCCTCCCGTTCCTCTTGGTGCTCCGAATCTTCGTCCCTCGTCGCTATTTCACGAATTCGCCCATCCTCGCCGTGGAACACGGCGCGCTCCCCGCTCTCCGATTATCGTGTCGTCCTCGTGGCGACGCGCGTCCAAGAACGGAGTGCACAACGACGCATTGTACGCGTCCGGTGTCGGGTCCGTCGTCACCGTCACATCGCGGACGCGAGAGGTCCCTCGGGTTATCGGGCGACGGATCTCAGCCTTTCGGCGAGAATCGCCGCGGCTGCCGCGCGACGTTAGATTCGTCAACGACTACTTCCTGCTGGGGAACAAACGACCTCGCGTGAGTCCCGGAGGCGACTCCGTCGCGAGCTTCCTCGCGAGTCGGCCGCGGCGAAAGAGGGACATCCCGCGAGTGAGAAATCCCGGCGGAGAGGCGCGCGTGCACGGAATAGCGGATACCGGAAGTCGCGCTATCTACGGAGTGCCAGAGAGAGAGAGAGAGAGAGGGGGGGGGAGGGATGGAGAGAAAGAATAGAATAGAATCTTTATTCATTAAACGCTCTGGGACAAATCCCCTAAAACGTTAGACAAGCTGCACGGGAAAATAATTACGAGTGACAATGAGCTTTTGTACAATAAAAGATTGAAATAAAGAAGAATGTATAGAACACAGCTAGTATATAGAAAGATGTTGCAGATTATAATTGACGTGACAATGAACTTTTGCAAAATAAAAAATTGAAATAAAGAAGAATGTATAGAACAAAGCTAGTATATGGAAAGATGTTGCAGATTATAATTGACTAATTGCAACAAGAGAGAGGGGGAAGAGAATAGAATATAATCTTTATTCACAAAACGCTCTGGGACAAGTCCCCTAAAACGTTAGGCAAGCGGCACGGAAAAATAATTTCGAGTGAGAAAGAGCTTGTGTATAATAAAAAATTCGAACATAGAAGAATGTATAAAATATCAGGACAAAGATGGTACATAGAAAAAAGTTGCAGATTACAAGTGACTAATTATGAGAGAGAGAGAGAGAGAGAGAGAGAGAGAGAGAGAGAGAGAGAGAGAGAGAGAGAGAGAGAGAGAGAGAAAGGAAGAGGGAGGGCGAGAGAAAGAGGGAGAGAGAGAGAGTTCCGCGAGGTCAGGCTCGACTCTATCTGCCCGGCCAGCCTCGGAAAGGTCGAATCGAAAGTTGACATCGATAGCGCCGCACCGCCGCGCGTTAACTCGCGCCGATAAGACACGTACGCCGCGTTTCATCGATATTTAAGCTACTCCCGTGGCGATTGGCGGCCACCTGCGACGTCGCGAGTACAGGCAGAGCGCACCGGACGGCAGCCGAAATATTACATTATTGCCGAGTACCGATCGCGCGTCCCCAGGCGATTCATCGTCGCATGCACGAGCGTGCATCACGAGGGACAAACGGAGGCGGCAGCGGATTTACTCGGCCCCCCCTTGGAACGTTGTAGAGCGACTTCCCCTTTGCGTTTTTAGCGGAACGGAGACCGGCGGAGTTGCAGCGCTGCGTCCTGAACAACGACGGCACCGCGTCAATACCGGATCCTGCCGTCTATCCTGAACAACCACGCGGACGGAAAGCGACCTGGAAATGTTATTTGCAATCGTGCGATCGCACGCGTCGATAAAAGTCGGGACGGGATTTCTCGAAATTAACACTTTCTCAAGCGCCCAGCTTGGGCGTTATTTTCTTTTTGCTGCACTTTGTAATCCCCGACTAATGAAATATTTCGCGCTGATCGTTGAGATTGTCGCCTCGAGAAGCGTTTGAAATTTAAGGGCGAATTTCTCGCGTGTCCGTAAGAGATAGATTCGCGATTATCTCTTAAACGCTGCTCTCGGGATGAAAGTCTCTCTCTCTCTCTCTGTGTCTTTACGGGAGAACGGATTTCTAAATAAAATCTCAGCACAATGTAGAAAGTTGGCGCACGTATGAACTTTTCCAAGCGCCCCCGTGTATCCCTTCGGTTTCCGATCGACGAGGAGGAGGAACTTTCGGAGCGACGAGAGTGAATTTTCCCGATACAATGCGAACAATTAAACATCAGTCGCGAGAGAAACTGAGTTAGCTCGAGCGCCGGGTTAAACGGATAAAGAAGCAAATTACAGGACGGCCAATAACAATGGCGCTTCCTCGTCAATAGAGAAAGAGAGAGAGAGAGAGAGAAGGAGTAGGACGAGATATCTCCTCGCGCACAAAGAGGATCGCGCTCCAGTTTCATATTCCATTTGCCACCTAATTGGCAACGGAAGGGATAAATAATTGCGAGACTTTCGGAATAACGCGACAGGTAAACTTTTATTCGACGCCGCGCGCAACGACGGCAATTGGTTCATAAAGGAACGATGACGTTTCGTTCGGGCTCGGTTTTTATTTTTATGCGTTTTCACTGCGAGGCACAAAGGACACGCGTCGCGCGATTCGAGCGGTAATTAAAACATGATATTTTCTTTACGCGCTCGCGATTTGACGTTATTGCAATTGAAACAGCGGAACCATCTGCGCGCCCGGCATTGAATATTTTTGTCGGCGGAAAACATTTGTAAACTCTCCGCGGTTCCCTCCCCGCGCGGCGGGGGAAAGAGCGATGCAAAGCGGATGGGGCTAATCCGCGATTCCCACGTCAATTCGCCCGCTCGCAGTTTTTACTCCGCGGTGCGACGGTGCCCTGAATATAATCGTCCGAACGAGAACAAAGAAGGAAAAAAAACCCACCCACACACACACACACACACACCGGGACCGCGCCCCGTTTCGTGACTCGTCCACATTCGGCCGGCGCGAAATGAACGCTTCGCAATGCGATGCACTATCGAAAATTACGTCGGAGATTACCCCGGAAGCGGGCGGAGGAGCGAACGGGTAAGACCGGCGCGCCTGTGGCTACAGGAGAAAAGCCGTACTTTGTAGCCTAATTCCTCTCGGAAGACGCGGAGCCGCCTCGCGGAGAGGATCCCGCGCGTGCGGACGCGGGCCGTTCATCGAGGAACGCCGGGTCGAAATTGGGACGGGCCGAGCGTCCGCGATCCGCGACGGCTCGACCCCGATCGCGCCCGCGCGATTTTTGCGCGGAGAGAAGCATCGGCGAGCGTTGAACCTGTCGCCGCGTCGACCCTAGGCGACGATCCGTCGTCGTCGCCGCTCCTTTCCCCGCGCGCGTTTCCGCGACGCGGCCGCGGCGGATGCACCGAGTTTCACCGATCGAAACTCGCAACGGCGGCCGAGTCCTTCAACGTCGTCGTCGTCGCCGTCGTCGTCGCCGTCGCCGCGCGTCGCCGCGTCGCGCCGCGCCGCGACGGAATCGCTCGATTCGGCTATTTTTCCTCTCGCGTCGAATCGAACCGGAAGTGGCGGAGACGCCGTGATTCGCCCCGTTTATTTTATTATTCAACGAAGCCCGGCGGTCTGACGTATCTTTCTGGAACCGCTGGCGATTTTATTATTCAACCGTGTTTATTGTCCGGTTGAAGTTTAACGATTTGCCTCGCGATTCCCGACCGAGATCCCTCTCGCGATGGATTCGAATAATTTTTTTTTCGCGTCGAGCACGAACGGGGTAAATCATAAAGACAGACGCGTCATTGAGGCTTATCGATATTCCTCGTTAATCAAAGTGACTCATAGAACAGCGCTGTATCTTTTCTTTCGCCGAGTACGAAGGAAAAACCGAGCGAAGTGTCATTGAAGTCTATTGACGTTTCGCCGCCAGTCAAAATGAGACTGCAAGTAGAAATTGCCCCGCGTCGACGCACAAAAGGATCGAAAGCTGAGCGACGGGGGAAAAGCTGCGACTTAGTCCCCGATTTTCACTTTAATGGCACCTGTCGTCACGTTCGAAATCGACTATGCTATATGCTACTCGATAATCAAAGTCACTCGCGAAACGCGCAGGCGACGATGACTGGCGCTCAAGTCGACGCACTGGAAATCAAAGTCGAAAGAAAAGAGAGAAACGACAGAGCGAGAGGGAAAACGTATACAATGTTATTTCTCCGCGCGGCGAATATACGAGTCGCTGTCGCGTTCCTTCATCGATTGATCAGCCTCTTCCTTCTCGCCCGTTTCTCTCCCGAGCACCCGCCGCGGCGTCGTGCGGCGAAAAGTACGAGGGCGCGAGGGAATCTCAAGGATTTTTCCCAAGGCGCGCGGCGGCCCGGCCTGTACTTCCCGCACCTGTCCGACGCGAGCCGCGAGCGTGACCGGACGAACCGAGGAGGCGGAGAGGAAAAGAAGAAAGAGGAAAAGCGTCAGTGAGTGCCGTACGCGCCGGAGATTTACAGCGTACGCCGTCGCGTAGTACGGAGGACATTACGGATTCGCCGCACCAGTTTCATTTTGGCACTGCTCGACATTGTGCACATCTCTCGCTCGCGTCGTATCGACCTCGCGCGACCCCGTCGTCGCACTCTCTCACTCTCTCTCTCTCTGTCTCTTTCTCTGCCCACTCCGAAATCGGATTCGGAGCAGCGGGACCCGCCGGAGGATCGAAGCGCGACTCCCGGCGACTACGCGCGGCCCGAACAAAGGATCACACCCGGGCGAGCGGACTTGCCCCGCGATTTCACGGACTAGGCGTCAACCAGCGCGACCGGAGGAGGCGTCGTCGGAATCGACGGTCCGCCGCCATCTCGGCGAGCGAGCGCTCTCTCTCTCTCTCTCTTTCTCTACTGCGGGAGGACGACCTTTCTCTCGGCCGCGACTTTTTGCACTCGGCGATTCCGCGACTCCGCGAGCCGCGTCGACCGCAATCGACGGGAGAAACGCACGCGCGACTCTCCGCCGACCGATTATTCCGCACGCGAGGAGCGAGGGCCCCCGGCACTCACACGACGGGAGGACGCGCGTACTGTCAACGGCGCGCGTGAGCGCGACGCGTGCACGCCAACGACTACTACACGCGCACTCGCGCGCCGCATCGAGCCTTGCGTTCACTCTGAATTACGCTCACGCACTCACGCGCGTATCAACGAACGGACGAGCGAGCGAGCGAGCGAACGACATGCGCGCGCGCGCGCGCGCACACACACACACACACACATACGCACACGCGCGGCTCTCGTGCATCGTCGTTGCGACTCCCTCGTATCCGGCGCACCGGGAGCCGCCGTACGAGAGCGGGGTTATGAATTTCGCACGCCGTTCAAAAATATCAAATATATATATATATATATATGTATATATTACATTGTACACGAGAATATATTATCACTCCGCTTCTCCGCACGCGCGCCGGACAACGTTACACGCGAGCCGAGAACCGAGACGCACGTGCGTCCGACGCGAATTCGACACTCCGCTCGCGTCCTCGCACTCCGGATGACGATGACGTCTCGCGGCGGCGGCGGCGGCGGCGACGAGCGGACCGGCTGCTGGCGTGCCGATGCAGCGTGCTCGCCGCGGCTGACTCGCGCGAGCGGCCACTTCTCTCTTTCTCTTTCTCTCTCGCTCGCCCGGCCGCCGCGTGCTGAAAAATCGGGGAAAATCGATCGCCGAGACCAGGCGCGGCGCCGACCGAAACGCCGTGGCATGGCAGCTGCTCCCGCTTTCTCTCTTTCTCCCTCTCTCGCTTTCCCTCTCTCTCTCTCTCTCTCGCCTCGGTGTCCTCTATCCTCGTCTCTCTTCGGCCTCCCTGGTCGGCTTCCTCTGTCGCGCGGTCGCCGGCTGTCACGATCCCCACTTCTTCGCCTTCCTCCCGTGACCGTTTCGCGTCTCCCTCGCGCGAGCGGCGGCCTCTCTCTCGCTCTCGGACCTTCGAATCAGCTGCCTCCGGCCTCTCTCTTCATCTCCCGTTTTCCTTCCCTCCCCCCCCCTCCCTCTCTCTCTCGTTCTTTTTCTCGTCCTCGCTCTTCCTCGATCTCATTAATAAGCTTGCGAAATAAAGTCTCGTCGGGCAGACCTCTTATAAATTTACAAAGCGGTCTCTCTCTCTCCCTTCCTCCCAAAATAACCGAGCCCGTATTGAATGCCGGGAAATATTTCCGCGCACGGGACGGACTCGCGGGAGGTGTATATCCGCGCAGCATCCGGATCATGCGGGAATCACTCCCCCCTCGGGAATCGAGCACTCCCGACGTCCGCCGAGGAATCTCCTATCGCCGACGAGAGCGCGCCGGCTGGCGGCTGGGAAGGTTGATCGGCGGTAGATGCGCGCGGGGCCCGCGATGATTCAGGATGCAACGATGAAAATCCGATGAATCACCAGCGGCGCATTTATATACGGGCTGGCGTATAATGCGTTTCTAAACGCACGCTGGAAACAAGGACGAGACTTCTGCGGTGAGTGGGGGGGGGGGGCGGCTTGACGGTTCTTCCCCTCCGTCAAGTTCGTTTCGAGTAGCCGCGTTCTACAATCGCGTCGAGGCATCGGGGAAGATTTCGACAGACGCCCGGGGCTCCTCGCGACGGGAATTGTCGCGGCGCGCGATAAGAGGCCTCAATCCGACGCGAACAATTCCCACAGACGTCGCATGTAACGTCGGCGCGAGAGATACTTGCCCCGCGCAGGCGGGCGCGCGTCCGCGCCGCTCGACCACGCAGAGCCCTCGCCTTGCGGCTGCGGCTAAACCAGCTTGCCGCCGCGCGCACCGTGTCGCGAACGGTACCCCGCGTTCTGCTTTACCGTACACGGGTACACACGGTATTCCCGTGTGCCGACGTCGCGCTCGAGGCAAATTTCCCTAACTCGATTTCGCAGTTCTCGGTTTCGCGAGCTCCCCGACTCCCCCGTCCCGTCGCGCGAGAGATCGCGCGACAATGGTTTCTTCCCCCTTTTTTTTGGTTCTTTGCTCCCCCCTGCGGAAAAGTCTTACTTACCGCCCTCGTCGGTCATCACCGTCACGGTGGAGGCGGGCCCGTGACCCTCGGGGTTGAACACCTGCAGGGAGACGAGGTACTGCGTGAAGGTGTCCAGGTTGTGAATACTGTGATTCTGAAAAGACAAAAGAGTTTCCCCTTTTTTTTCTCTTTCTTCTCCTCCACCCTTTCCCACCCGAGCAAACGGCGCGCGCCCAACAACGAGGGGGGGTGATCAAGTAACTTACGTCGACGGCGGGATCGCGAATGTAAATGTTTTTCATCTCCTCATCCGCCTTCTCGCGTCGCCGATATCCTATGCGATACCCGAGGAACTCGCCGTGTATGGTGTCGCGACCCGGCGGCTTCCACGCCAGATAAATAGACGTCGCTGAGGTGTTGTGCGCCGCCGTGATGGTCGGTTTGCCTTCTGGTACTGCAAACAATCGTTACACATTGTGCGTAAATCCTTCCGATCCCAAACTTTAGGGGAGGGGTAGGGGGGAGGGACAGGGGGACGTAGCCTAAAAGTACAGACGAGGGGGGGGGGGGGGAGGGATCCTAATCCTGAAAAAGTACGCGCTCCCGAGGGGTAGAGGTATTGCGTTTTTAAATGCGACACGTAGTGCCGTACGCGCGAGAGATTCGCGCGGCCGGAGCTAAATTCGTCTAATCGCGCACGTCTGTTCTCCACGCGAAAGAACAGAACGTCATCCCTTCGGGAAACCCCAGTGTAGGGTCTCTCTATCTCGTTCCCTCCCCCTCCCCTCTTGTTGTAATTGGTCAATTGTAATCTGCAACATATTTCTATATTTTAATCTCTAATTTGTATATGTCAGATCGCTTGAAAAGGACCGAAACCCATGGTCGAAACGTAGCGATGCTTAAATCATAAAAATTGCCAGATAGGGTCGACAAATCTTAACGTTGTTATCTTTCTATATACTATTTTTGTTCTATACGATCTTCAATGTTCAAAGTTTTTATTATACAAAAGCTCATTCTGACTCGTAATAATTTTCCGTGCAGCTTGTCTAACGCTTTAGGGGACTTGTCCCAGAGCGTTTAATGAATAAAGATTCTATTCTCCCTGCCCTCTCTCTTGTTGCAATTAGTCAAGTGTAATCTGCAATCTTTCTATATACTATCTTTGTTCTATACGTTCTTCTATGTTCGAAGTTTTTATTATACAAAAGCTCCTTCTCACTCGTAATTATGTTTCCGTGCAGCTTGTCTAACGTTTTAGGGGACTTGTCTCAGAGCGTTTAACGAATAAAGATTCTATTCTATTCTCTCGTCTCTCTTTCCCTCCCCCTCTCTCTCTCTCTCTCTCTCTCTCTCTCTCTCTCTCTCTCTCTCTCTCTCTCTCTCTGCTTCCTTCTGCCCTCTCGCTCCTTTTCTCGTCAAGACGCTTGAACGAAACGTAACATGCACTACACAGAAATCCGTCAGCTTATGGGGGAAAAAATACTGATTCTGAAGAACAACGCAGTATATGACGTGCTGTAAAAATAATATTTAAAGTGCCGCTCGACGGTCGGAAATCGATAGTTGTGATTGCATCGAACGCGAATAAATACGTAAACCCGCCTCCCCCCCCCCCTTCAGCCCTTCCGGATAAACATAGGGAAAAATTAAACCGTAATATTTAACCGGCAGTCACGGGTATAAATTTTCAAACTCTTGGAAATTTCAAGTTATCCCATGTATATGGAGGAGGCGCGCGATGTAAAATTTGGCGGATATTCGTACGTGTTGTTGACGCACGCGCGAATATATTTCACGCCCGGCGTAGAATGTATATTTCCGTCGAAATCATTCGATCTATGTTAACAATATCTCTTTATACAAACGCGCGCGCGAACGTTCGACAGTGCGTGCCATCTATTGATCTCCTCCCCCTCGCGGAATTGTGTTTCGAGATCGGGCATTTTTAATTCCGCGCATCCGGAATCGCGTGTCGCGCTCCACACGCGCGTTAAATCGGCGTCCCTTTCCATATCGTTACGAGCCGATGAAAACGAACGGATCCCTTCAAGGGGGTAGCCACTTGATGCAATCGCGGGACCAGTGTCTTCGAAATCATGAAATCCTTACGAAATCCCCGCGTAATCGTTTTGCCTTCATTTTCAACTTTCTTCACTCGTTAGACAATCAACATTAAATTCGAACGTTTCCTCAGCTCGTTTTCACTTTTCAACAAAATTTACCTCTTTCAGTGAATATTCAAATATATATCATAGTTCACGCCTATAAGCGCGTACTCTTTTCGCAATAAGACTCGAGTATAGTTGCTGTTAGAACAACAGCGGGTTGAAACGCTGTTACACCTTTGCGCGCAAATGTGGAACAATAAACAGCGAATACAAATACAGCATTACTTTTCGTTAAGACCACGGTTGGACTGGGAAAAGTGGGAAGCAGGGAAACACGTGACCGGAATGCTACAATCTTAACTGAAATTACCTCTACAGGCAAATATACTTACTGTTAGTAAAATAAGAAAAATATATTTTGAGATTTAACAACATCACGTATTTTTAAACGTGCATATGAGACAATGATTTGCAATTAGATGAGATTGTTCGTAATCAAATGAAATGGCGTAATCGATGGGACAACATTTTAGCTAGCGGTTACCCCCTTGGATCTCTTCGCGCGCCCCTCAAAAAAAAAAGAAAAAAAAGTAACCACGTTCGCCCTCGTCGCGAATTTCCGGCCGTGAGGATTAAATATCGTTTCCTTCGCGCGTCTCGCAGCATCCGAGGAACGTCCGCGCCGGCTATTCAATCTCCGTGACGTCGACCGAGATACACACGGCGGTGGCGGGCTAAAAAATGGTCGTGTAATAATTTTAATGCCCGCGTAATTTGTTTCGGCTCGCCTTATCGCGAAGGCGGGGGCAGGTGAGCTTGCGGCTCGTTGTCCCGGGCACAGAAGCGCGGCGGGCGAGCCGAGAGTTCGAAATAATTAGCATCCGCGCGCGTCACTTTTTGAAACACCCCCGTCGCGCCACGTCGCGATATCGCGTCGGCACGTCGGCCGACTCGGCCCGCGGGGGATGAGAAATTATCGCAGAAATTATACCGAGACATTTAATGCGCGTTCGCGCGTCAGCGCGGCCGCTCAGTTAACCCGACCGACCCATCCGTCGTATTTAATGTCGGTGGGAACGTTAATTGCGCGATCGCGAAGCGATTAATTGCGCGGGGACGAGCCGTCCGGGTGCCTCCGCGTCGCGCGGGGGATGGAAAAATAAGGAGTCTCGCCGCGACCCCGCTCTCTCGCCAATTATTTGATTAAACAATCACTATTATTTAACAAAATAATTGGCAATTTAGTAATTGGTCAATGTTTAGCTACCCACTATATTCGAAAGCAACAAACAGAAAGGTCGACTGTTAATTTATAATTTCAAGGAAGAATAACAGAATAATTAAATTAATAATAATAACAATAATAGCGTGTATTTAGTGCACGTTTAAGGCTACGAAGAAGTGGCAGAGTGAGGACACGGGTAGCACACGCGACTGGTAAGGCACCAACAAAAATCTGTTGCTTGGAAGCCCATCGGTAAGAAATAAAACGAAGTGAAACAAAAGCGCGGGAGACTAAAGGCCTGTGTCCACGATGTTAGAACTTGGTCCAAGTGTAGCCAATCAACTTGCAGCTTTTATGGAATAGCTGCAAGTTGATTGGCTACACATTTCTCGGAACTGGAACTTGGACCAAGTTCTAGCGTCGTGGACACCGGCCTCGAGAGAAACACAGACACACTCGCGACACTTTTTTAATAAGTTTAGGAACCCGCAGTTAGATTCAGGTTTACGTTCACTGAGAAAAATGTCCGATTAAATATAACCGGATAATCCAATTACATAAAAACAAACGGATGTATCTGATTAAATTATATGGTCCGGTGGAAAATATGATGGTTTTTCAATCAAATGTCATCGGAAAAATTTTATCGGACATATCCACACTGACAAAAACTTTTTTTAAACTAAGTAAATAGATTTACTTAAAATTATTTTTTTACCGAAGTAAATATTTGTTCTATTTAAATAACAATGCCAAATTTCAACTAAATCTATGTATTATGTTAAGTAAATTAATTGAAATTATTACATTTTCTACATTCAAATAAAGATTTCTTGAGATATAGAATACTATTTATTAAATGAAATAATTGTTTTCGTTAAATAAGAAATCCAATTTTCTTCGAGAGATAGATCGAAATCGCTCACAATGGTTTTTGAATAGCCATCACTAAAATGTTCCTCGAAGAAGATTTTGAATCTAAATGCGCACGTTCCTAAACACACTAAAAAAAAAAAACGTGTCGCAACATTCTGTCCTCACTTTACAAATTAAAATAAGTTGACGAGACGAATTAACGATATCTTAGCAAATTCCTTCGACAAACGGAAAAGTACTTTAATGCCTCGCGTGAAATACGATTACCATATTTAATCGGAAAGGCGGATGAAATGCTACGTACACAGCGAGAAGCGAATTGGATATTAGTAGAAATAAGTGAAAGGTGATAAGTCGCTCGGGGCGCAGCCCCCGCCCCCCCCCCCGCCTTTTTACTTTCGCCGGGCAATTTAGCGGCGCGATAAATGCGAGCTGTAGTTTTTACCGGCGCTAAATCTGCGTTAACTTATTATTACCCCGTCGGCGTGTTTATGACGATAGCGTCGGTTTTACGCTCCCGTGATATATTATCGAAGTACCAATTTCGCCGTAAGCGCTGAAACGCTTAATCGTGACAAACCGTCCGCGTAAACGTTGCTAATATTGTTCTCGAAACCTACGTATCGTCGTAATAGCGCCGTAAGTGCGCGGGCGTACATATTACACGGCTTAGCATGCGAAATTACGCCGTGCCGATCGAAGGCCCCGGCGCCTTATACGTAACGTGCCAGGTTCCTTCCCCGTAATTAAACCTTAATTATTAATTTTTTTCCCCCCAGTACGCTCTCTAACGAGAGGCGAGCGTCGGTGCTTTCGCGCGCGCGTAAAACGGGGGGCGCGGACGATAACGGGGGGGGGGGGGGCCCGCGAAAAATTGGGCCGCATTGTCGCGCGGCGCGACATCGGGAATCGCGCCCTGATTTCGCCGCCGCCACCCCGGACGATTCATCACCTAACCGGGGCGCGACAAAGTATTGTCGTTATGTAATATCAGGGCAGAAAATAAATTACCTCGGTCACGCCGCGCTATAGAGATTCCTCGGGCTCCCGTCGCTACGTCGAAACGTGACTCGCGGAAAGGCGCCTTTATTGCATCCGCCGAGTCCCTCCGCTACTTTATCAACCCCGTCGGAATCGAAAATAGTTCACACACAGCGGGCAGAAGCTACCCCGGCTCTCTTTCCCGATTCTCGAGATGACTCTCCCGCGAATGAACTTACTTGCCCCCCGCACCCCCCTCGCTATCGGACGTTGCGGATGCAACAATGCGATTCGCACTTCTCTCTCTCTCTCTCTCTATTTCTCTCGCTCCCTTTTTTCTCTCTTTCTATCTACCTCTCCGCTGATTCTTTTGCTCGACTTTTAGCGACAAAGAGGACTTCGTTTGCCCCGCGTGGAAGTGTTAATTATTCCGCGCGCGGGATATATATATCTAATCGACAAGAGCAAATTCCTCCGCTAAACCAATCGACGATTAAGCCTTGAGTCCTTCATTTATCGTTATTATTACAAGCGGTTGTTAATCTGCTCAACTTGTCCAATATACGGAATTAACAGTGCGGCCAGCGAGTAATCTTCTCCGGCGAGCGCAATCGATAGTCCACGGTGGTACGTGGATTTAGCGCGCCGAATTCTTACGCGAAATCAGAAACTCGGGGAAGCCCCGTTTTCTACGCGTGTGAGCGGCGAGAGAAAGGAAGTACGAGTTATCTCCCGTTTAACCGAGGCGGGCGATTTACTTTCGCGCTTATAAACACGAGGTCGCGAACGCCGGACCGTCCGCTCTGCGGATCATAGCCGCGAATTTCTCACAGGGCGACGTGCCCTTTCATCGACGCCGACGGTGGCCGAGGGAAAAAAAAAGTGGGGCGAGTCCCTGGCAATTTTCGGTTCGGCTGTCACCCCGGCGAGAGGGAGAGAAAGCGAGAGAGAGAGAGAGAGAGAGAGAGCCGGTGCGAATGAACTTACCGGGAACGACGCAGTGCCGACGGGTGTCCCGATGGCTAATTGGTAGCTCGGTTGCGCTGTATATTTATGGCGAGCGGGGGCGAACGAGGTCCGGAAATGGGCACGAGGACCCGTGGACGCGCCGTGTACGTATTTGGAGCCGGCGAGCGCGAGTAAAGTGGTAGTGGAGAAGTTTCGTCGGTCCGTGCCCTATTGATCCGGGTGTACGGGGGGAGGCGAAAGGGTGCTTTCATTTGAGCCACCGTGAATTCCCGTGTGCCGTTGCCACACGAGGGCCGGGAGCGCGCGACTACCGCCTGCCGGATCGACCTATCTCTCTACCCTACCCGCCCGGCCTACCCGCCCGCGCGGCCCGATACCCACGAATTAGAATCACGAATTAGAATCCGGTGGCATAAACCGATGCGCGCGAAGGGTTCCGCCGCGCTCGCCATCCCGGTCTGTTCGCCGACCGGCTCCGGATCCGCGCGCGACGAGATCGGCGAAACGCCGCGCAACGTGACCTGTCTACGCGTCCTGTCAATATTGACGCATTACTCGCCCTCTCATACGATCGTCGATGTCGATGTGGGCATATCGACTGCCGCATTCCGTTTCGTACACTCGCAAACTGAAGCGAATCACGCGCCGCAATGACCGAGGAAGATATCGTTTTCCGAAGAGAGCGCGTCGACAGTGCTATCCCGTTTGCGGGGCACCGGAAAGCGCAACGCGCGCGTAATTAAAAAACGGAGGGGTCAAGCGCCGCGCCGCGCCGCGCCGCGAACGCGCGAGATCTACGACGGGGGCGACCTGTCGTCGTTCTGAAAAATTGCAGGCGAAAGAATTGTCCTTTTCGCCCCTTGCCGTTTATCTCGCCGTCGATTCGAAGAGTTGCACGCGATACTTGGCCGCGCCGACAACGCGAAAGAAAGTCCCTCTATTATGAGGCAGCGAAGTTTCTGCTAAATTAATAGGCGTCATCTGATGGTTTCACCCATAGACATAATATACCTAGACCGAGCATTGAGCAGTGTGGGGGTAAAGGTTCACGTAGAAAAGGACAAACTATGTTTTGTGCTATTTCGTTCTCTGTCGTTCGCATGCGAAGGGTGAACTGTACGGAAACAAAGTAAATACCCGAGACCGATTCAAGTAGCTCTATCTCGGAAACAGTGGGGAATGGAACATATATTCATATGAACAATTTCGCTCAAAATGACCGATACCATCACCTCCCAGAATATTGACCTTTCTTCCAGGGACACCCTGTATAGAAGCAATAGCTCTATCTCGGAAACAGTGGGGAATGGGACATATATTCATATGAACATTTTTGCTTAAAATGACCGATACTATCACCTCCCAGAATATTGACCTTTCCTCCTGGAACACCCAGTATATTGTACGTCTATGGTTTTTTTCATTCACCATGAATTTATTGCTCTTGGGGGTGAAATCTGTTTGATGGAGAATTGTTAGATCGCGTAATAGTCGCGAGAAAAGATTTACGATTGAATTTTGGATGTTTGAGAACTATCTCACATTAGAATCCTGTCTCGTAATAAAGGATTCTCTATCGCGGCCGCGTTTCATCCTCGCCGCCGCGACGAACGTATCGTTTTTCGATCGCGCGCGCGCCGCCTTCTTTCTCCCCCTCGCTTCTCCCTCCGCCCTTTTTTCCATTTTAATACATAAAAATTCCCGCGCTCTGTATATCGCGTTACTTAATATCGAGCGGAAACAAACTGCCGCGCGCCGTCTCAAGTTCAACAATATTATATTTCCCCGATATGATATTCGTCAACCGGCGACACCGGGCGGACGACCGACTCGATGGCGCGATCGAGTCTAAACCGCCGTGGGAAAACGGCCGTATGTCGCAGTCACGTAACAAAGCGAAAAGGAAAAAAAAAGGATAGAGAGAATTACCTCGATTTTATCGCGAGTGTTGTCGCGAAACGTTAATTCGGTCGCACAGCTGATCGGGTATCAGCGTCGCGATATTGCGACGGGGAAATTACAAAAATACCGACGTCGATGATGCGCGGATGTAATCGCGCGTAGGATCCGCGCGATTCGCCGACAGGCCCGGGGATAATGCCGCCGTTGAGTTTTACCCTCTGGTCGACGCGTCGATGTCTCCGGCGGTATTTAAATTAATTATTGGCACGGATGTGCGGCGTATTTCGCGCGCATTTCCGCATGGCGATACGCGAAATCCGGCCCGGCAATGCGGATGCGTCTCTCGATAGCCGTATGATTATTCCTATCTCGCACGACGGGACGATGAACCGTCGTCGATGAGCTGCCACCGGTCGCGTGGGCTACGTGCGTATCCTGTAATAAGCGTCGGTTTTACGCGCGCCGTTCGCTCGCGAAATAAACCTGGCGGAACAGACACCGCTCGTTTTCCAATGTTTCATGCGCGAAACCGTCTCGGAGAACCGGAGCTCGGTACACGCGAGGATATAAAATAAACCTCGTCGATCTACAATACAAAGAAAAAATCGCGCAGCGGAAGCAATATGTTTTTCACGGGCGGAAATATCCTCGGTCCGGTATGTTTAACAATGGCGAATGTTAATTTAGATAGTCGCGACACGGGGAGAAACGTGACACTGAAACTTGTTGAAATAGCAAAGCCAGGGGACGATATCCAAAATATTCGGCAATCGATACGTTCAATTTAAAACTTAATTAGTATGTTATTAATGTTACATTGCGTGGTTAATAATGTAACGTAATATACTACCGCCCTCTATGCGATAACATACAATAAATTAACGTGTAAATAATTAAGAAAGGTATGCAGGCATGAGTGAGCGCACGAAGAAATTTCCTCTTTCCCGTCTCTAAATAAACTATTAATTACATAATTAAACATGGCTAATTAGGATACTTGGTAAATTATGATGCAAATGTAAATTGAACAAATATTTTGGAGTATGCGGCGCGACACCGCCAGTATACTAGAGGAAAGTCCCCTATTACGAGATACGTTTCTAATGTGAGATAGCAGGCTTTCAACACCCAAATTCAATCACAAACCTGTTTTCGCAACAACTACGCGATCTAACGATGAATTTTCCACTAAACAGATTTCGCTCCAAGGGCAATAAATTATTCATGGTGGAACCATAGCCGTGTAATGTATAGACCGCGCGTTTGGCTGAAGCAGTGTACAGACCTAAGTCAACGGCACACGATATTATTTTGCCTACTGGATTACTTACGAGAGCCAATCAGAATTCAGGATTCATCATTCACCTTACTAATCACATAATAAACAAAAGCGAAGTGGTTCGGAATGTTCTCACTAGAGGGACGCGCGGTATAAGATTTTCTCGTAAGAAGAAAACCGCATAGGGTGTTGCATGGACCAATATTGTGTCTATGAGAACTGTAACACATTGTTAGGTCAATCATAACTTACGTAGTTGGAAGAATGATAAAAATGTGGTTGGCTCCTAAAATGACTATAAATTATAGTGAGATTGTGGTAACTGCAGCCATTTCTTTCTATTAATTTAGCGGAAACCCCGCTATCCCATATTAGGATCCTATCGCATTGCTAGCTAATATCAACGTCGCTAGCTAATATCACTATAATATTATGCAGTATTAATAGTATAGTAAACGTCGTGTAACGTGACCGGTACGGAGGTGTATCAACATTTTAACAAGCAACGCGATATCAGCTAAATATGAACAAAAATCTGACGTGATAAATATTAAAAGTTACACGATCCCCTACGTAACGCGTGTAATTACTATATTTTATTTTCGAGCGAAAATTATTCCGATCCCGATAACATTTCGCGGGTACTTTACGAACGATCAGCGCGGGAAACTGGAGTACTGCAAAACGTCGAGGGGAGAAGAAAAAAAGCCCCCCCAGCGGCGCTGTAGCAGACGCGAATTCAGTGCTCACGCATTTACTCGTTCATCCGTTAAAAATGAACCGGGATTCCATCTACGATGGTTACATTCCACGAGCCACCTAATTCCCGTTGGACCGCGAGTTGGCCCTTGCCGTGTACGCGCGCGCGAGAGTAACCCGATAATTGGGGCCTGCGATCAGCGACGCGCGGGAATCCAGGTCGAAAAGGGTTGAGAGCGTGGAACGGAGAGATGGTCCTCGCACTCGCAAACTTTGTCGTCCGTGGCGCGTATATACAGGCAGCACGTTGCTGGCCATCTTCCTGCGCGGTCGCGCTCGACGGAATTTATAGGGTTGGCTTGGCCTTGCGCAAGACTCGACCCGCTCAACCTATTTCATAACATGCGGAAGAATGACGTCGAGAACGGCGACGTCGGCGAAAGAAAGGCTCAGGGAAATGCAGAAAGGGGGGGGGGGAAGAGGGTAGAGCGAATTAGGAAACAAAAGAAAAAGAATAGGCTCAACTGGAGCCTGCTTGCACGCTCCCGGCTGCTGGCTGCAATTAGCGCCTCTTTAGTTAGCCGTCCTGGACGGCCCTTCTCGCCTCTCCGGATGCCAAGAACTGGTCGTGCCACGCTCTCAGTCCCCTGCCGTCCCTGCAGCCGTTTTCTTTCTCGTGGACTTTTCTCTTTTCGCGACTGGAGTCTCGTCACCTTCTCCCGCGCGTCACCGTGAAACGCCTCGCGCCCACCCCCGGGCGCACTAACGACCGGGGGGGTGTCAACCATTTAATTTAGCATGACGCCACTCAGCGTCATCGCGGTCGACAAACTTCGTTTTGATAGCCTGCGGGAGATGTAATTTGGACAATTGAATCGGTTTGAAGCGCAGATGTACGCGACGAGAGGATATCCTAAAGCCGATATTGGTCCTCGCCGGAAAACTTGACAGTTACGACGCTGCGGAGAGAAGGAGAGAGACCGATAGATAGAGAGATAGAGAGGGCGAAGGGCAAAAAAAGGAGAACGCTTTGCGTGGGTTCCGTTTAGAAGTGAGTTCTAAGCGCCAGTAAATCTTGATAGTCTTTTATAAATTTGTCCAATGGTTTGATGACACGAAACTCTAAAACTTAATCCGGCCTGTTTTCGATTTACCGAGAAATCAGTGTCATCACCACAGCGATTCCCACAGGCATACATTATTTGTAACATAGAGTAATAGTGATACATCATTAATCTGTCGACTAATGAATATTTTTATAATATACACGCGCGTATGTTGCAAATGCTGTGTAGGTGTACTATTACGTGAATATTTGTATAATATACGGCCAATTAAATTGTACAAGTATTTATAATTATTATTTATGATTATTATTTATAATTATTAATTATGTATATAGATATACATGCACGTTACCGTTTTATCGAAATGGTAGATATGCAAATATGTTCTATCAAATTTTCATAAATTCTGTATAACGATTATTTGTATTAAATTTTACACAGTGCGTTGTATTTATGACGCGGGCACAATCCTCCCCGCGATTTTACATCCTTTATTCCCGTTTGTGGAACAACGACGATTCACCGAGTGCATATCCGCCGATAAAAGCGCCGTTCGATTGTTCGACGGGAAACGAGAAAGGGGAACCGGTGAGAATCGAAATCGCAAAACTTACTTTCACGGAGGGTCACCATGTAGTACGACGCCTGGCTGGGCTTGCTGCGCCCTAAAGCATTTATCGCCGCCACCCGGAAGCTGTACACCGTGAACGGCCTTAGATTCTCGACGGTGTAGAACGTGTCGTTGTGTGGCGTTATGATCTCCTTCGTCGCGTTCCACGGGCCGTCCTCGTCGATGCTGCAAATAACAAATGCGTCGCGTTATGACATTTGCGATTCAGCCGTTTGCCCATGTGACTGCTGGAAGTCACGTGCGACGCTATCGTTGCACGGGCGCTTACAATGCGGGCAACTTCAAAAATCGCTGCGAAAAATCCCGTACAAGTCGACCTAATATTTTCCTCGATATTCACCATTTCGTTCGTCGCTCTTTTTTTTTCCTCGCGCGATTTTGTAAGGAAATGTCTTGCGGGGCCGCGCGAATTTGAAAGGCTCAATATGATAATATACATCTATAACCTGCGTTACCTCATAAAGTTATACGGAACTCCACTATAAACTGCATTAAGAAAATGTTTCGGGAGATGATGTTGGTTAGGGAATTCTACGATGTGAAGAAGAGCGAACTTCTGTGAAAGGTATTCAAATTGCAAATGCGCAATTCTTGAGATAACGCCGCGTACGCTTTTAACACGCAATCTTGTAACGTTACATCGCAAAGGGCGTAGGGAGAAAATAATCCTAAAATTGACGGATAAAGGACATTAACTGCCGCGAAGTTTTTTTCACGCGTCGACTGTGTTTTGTAATTTATAGCGAAACGCTACATGTATTTTACAATTGTCTGAAAGCGTCAAGAAGGGAGACAATCTAGATACGATAAAGAATAATCAGCAAATTTAACCGTTTATGTAAGCACGAGTTATAATAATGTCTTGTACGGGCTGAATTTTAGGGTCCAATATTCTTTCGTATATATTGTACGTTTTACGGCTCAGCAAAACGCGATTAGGTAACAAATTTCATATCGCAGCTTTGACATTTCTCGTATGTGGCGAATACGGTAACTACAACATTAATATGATGCAATCTTTCCCTGCAATTTAATTACGATGACATTAATTTAGAATAAAATTTTGATGTCGACGACTGGTTGTCGGAATTTTTGAAGATGCGCGTGTGCATCGTAAGACCATAGGCATGTTGTAAAAAAAAACTGCACAATAATTTGTCTCCATCATCTTATATAAAATAACGTTCTATGTCATGAGAATATGATATATTATTATAAAAGTGACAGTTAAAAGAGCATATCTGAGAAATATTATCTTAAAATAGGCTAAGAGACGTTTTAAAACGTAAGAAATAGAACTATTAGGAAAAGACATCTGTCTAACGTCTTTAAAATGTCTTACGTTCCATTTACGACATCGTCGGGATGTCATTCCTTTAAGATTTCTCGAGATCGATTTTAGACAGGCGCGGCCTCGGCAATATATACAGAAAAGGGGACTGCAAACTGTATGATAAATCGATATGTCAATAATTTAATATACACATAATTTTAATAACGAAAATTTAATATCTATTTCGATACTTATTCGTTGAAAATTTTATCTGTTGTAAATTTTGTACAATTAATTTATAATATAATATTCATTTCATGATTTATCATAATTAGTTCATAATGTAATATTCATTTTATGATTTATTATTATCGAATATTAATAGTTTCAAAGATGTGTGCGTAGATCCACATACATTTTACGACCTAATGTAATATCAGTTTTATTTGTTTATTTATTTAGAGAAAGAGAGAGAGACAGCTATATGAAAACATAATATTTTAAAGACTTTTGTGGAAAATACATCTTGTCGATCCCACGGGCGATTGTTCTTATCTCAAAGAGACAAGGCGTTTCAAGTTTCAATCTAGCACACGCAAAGAGATCAGAGTTTACAAGATACAACATTCGTATCGTGGTTTATTATTATTGTATGCATATTAACAGTTTTAAAGATACGCGAAACAAAGGTCTTTCAATCCTTAAAGATCGCTCGTTGGACGTTTCGATTGGATACTTCGATCCCATAGTCCGCTTCGTCCCCGATTCAGCTCGTACTTTCAGCTCGCAATCCCCGAGCCTCGGGGAAAAGGGAATGGCCGCGATTTTTCGAAGCCGCTCGCGGAAATTATTATCCCCCTGCGGAACGCGCGCGCGGAGCGGCTTTGTAATTCCCGTAGACTAATTAGCGGTCGAAGACGCGGCGCGCGACAGGGAGGGGAGATTTTATCGTCTTCGAATTGCATATCTGCATTTTGCAGTAATTAATATAGATTATTAATCGTTGCGCGATCTGTTACGGGAAAGTTTCCGCGCAGCTGCGGTTCGAATAATTGCCACAGTTTGCATTCGCCCGGGTCGACTCGTTCCACCGGCATTGTGCGTGTAACGCGCGCACGTACACGCGCGCGTATACACGCACACGCCCGCGAACGTAATGTATTTGTCACGTTGTAGCGAGTCTGCGGTTATCTTTCGGTGCGCTACGATGTTAATTTTCGAAGTAGTTTACCAGCCCCTTATTTTTCATTCGGCATTACAATCCAGCGGCGATGAGGCGCCATTTATTCGCGGTTTAGCCGCGAGATACGTCTACCCCTCGTATAAAAGTGACGCACCCCTCGGTTTCACAGCCACGGGTTAGAGAGAGAGGGGGGGGGGGGGAGAGAAAGAGATTCGGTATGGTTTTCTTTCGGCCACGAAGCCCAGAAACGCCGGGTGTCGTATCCTCTCCCCGCGCGCGCGCGGCTTCGGGGGCGGACTTCATCGGTCCATCCCTGGGAACGCGCTCGATAACGACGAGAGTCCCGGGTTTAACGTTAAACACACGGCGAGGGAGACGCGGTAACGCGAGCAAACGCGCCGCGAGTTACAACGGGGAAATGAAGGATGAGGAATAACGTCATGCACTCGCGCACTCCCCCGCATTCTTGTGCAGGGCAGATACGCAACGTTCGCGTGCGCCATATATGTTCAGCATCATCCCGCCCATAGGACAAAATCAATTTACCGCCGGCAAACCCCTATCGCCAATTTGCCACTGTGAGATAAGGGAATGATCCAGCAATTAAATGCAAAAATGACCTGTCGCCCCGTGGTTTTTATTTGCGCCATTTTTGCGCCCAAAAACACGAAGCGGAAAAAAAGCAATCGACGACTTGTATCCAATTAGCGCAATTCGCGTCATTGCGTTCTGCGGCAAATTCGTTTGAAATTTTCGATACGCGAGATACGCATTTTACAGGAAAATTTACGGCCTAGAGGAGCGCAATGTGTGGCGCGGCGCGGCAGAGACGGACCGGAGGATATCGACCTGGACGACGAAAGGAACGACATTCGCATCCGTGCGTTTTTTCGCCCTTGCCCGGGAATTAGATTAAAAGCTACGAAAAAAGGTCTCGCGCGCAAGCGGCGCTTTATTCACTTTCAGGAGGTGCCGCACTTAAGCAAACGTCGCCGCGGACTTAATTCGGCCGCGCGGACGAATGCACGCGGCATATTAAGTTTCTCTATTGCGAAGAGAGAAACAACTTTCTTATTGGGGCTCGTCTCGGCGGTAATTGATTGTTTCTGTTCTTCCGCCTTGATTTTTCTCCGTCGCTGCCGCGCGGTGGAAAGAAACCCGGCGCGAGCTACTTCCCCCCCGTGGGAGAAGCGTATTTCAAGAAACTCGGGACAATTAATTATTCGCTCGTTCGCGAATGAAAAACAATTCCGCGATTTCTTTTGACTCCCCCGCGATCGTACTTCCGATACGCAAATGAGGATGCACTCGGCGAGGCGGCGGTCCCCAACTTTTCAATTCCGTAACTTGCGCGCCGCGCGGAAGACAACGCATAAATTATTGACGGATAAATATGTGCGGGCCCGCGGAACGTAATTCGTATGAATTATCGAAAATTCCTGTCCTTTGAACCCGCGTTAAAACCTCTCTTGCGAATCGATTTTCCCTCGGCCGAAGACGCCGAGGAGGGCCATCCTCCTCGCTGTTTTGCAATTTTATTAATATACATAAACACACGAGTCATATTTTGAGAGTCAGATTAGCTCCCGTAAAGCGTCTTACTTGCGGGAATTATTCAAATGATCGGCTGTACACGAGAATTTTTAATATTTAACCCGCGCCGGGCTTGTGTCCGCGAGAGAAAATCTGCAAATGTGTCTAGTTAAAAAAATAATGCGCGTTAGAAGGAGGGCATGTTCTGCGCGGATAACTTTCGCGATTGTTAGTTTTTTTTTCCGCGTCAACTCCGCCGCTTTGACCGGCATATTAATGCGAAAAAGGATGCGTACAATAACACAGGACAGGATAGAGTCCATTGTCGGGCGGGTATAAAAGGGGGCTCGCGAGGATTGCGATGGAACAATGAAAAACTTTAGTTTTGGAAACCTAAATCCATCTCCGACACGGGAAGAAAGAGCCTATCAAAACTTTCGGACCGGGTCTTTCATAATTCCGGTCTATTGTGCGTGCGCCAGTACGATCCCGATAAATCCCCAATGTTCGCGGATTCTGGGCCGAACGGCCGCCGCGCATTTCCAGATACGTGTTGATATGCGTTTCGCGCATAATATCCAACCGTCGAACGAACCGAATCCCGCTTGCATCCAGCGAGCGACGGCGGCGACGGCGGCCGGTGGCGAATATCAAATTTTTGGCAATTCTTCCGTGCGGATTCGCCGGAATTCGGCTCACGCTCCGCAAATATTTAAGTCCCGCTACAAAAAAATACGCTCGAGAGACTTTTCTCTCCCCCCCCCCCCGGCCCGCATGGGAATTTTCCGATGAGCGAGACAGTCGAGAGAGAAGCCACTACTCGTTTTCGAGAAATTACTGTTTTATTATCTTTTTAAGATTTATCGCATCGCCAGTCGCAAGATGAGTTGGGAACTTTGATAAC
>NW_011967239.1:969931-1031584 GCF_000949405.1 Vollenhovia emeryi | reverse complement strand
AAGTCCCGCTACCAAAAAAATACGCTCGAGAGACTTTCTTCTTCCCCCCCCCCCCCCGCGTGGGAAATTTTTCAGAGCGAGACAGTGAGAGAGAAGCCACTACTCGTTTTCGAGAAATTACTGTTTATTATCTTTTTAAGATTTATCGCATCGCCAGTCGCAAGATGAGTTGGGAACTTTGATAACAAAAGTTGATAATAAAGTTTCGCCAAAGTTGGGTGTATAAAAAAATATATAAGAACGAGAGAAAGAGAGAGAGAGGAGAGGAACTTCGCGGAGGTGCAGCGTCGGAAAAATGGAGGCATCTTAGAGAGGCCGCGCCGGGGGTTGTGCACTCCATAATAATTGATTTCTCGCATTCGATGGCGGTCGAGCTCTCGCGCGCGCGCGCCGTAATATATACGGCTAAAAGAATTGATGTATCGCCTCGATAAATCAATTCCCGGCCCATTCTCCCGCCCGTCCGTCCATCCAGATTGTCGGGAGATGCTCCACCGTGATCCACCTGTCGTCAGAGGATATAGGAAACGTTGCGCACACGCGCGCGCGCGCGCGCGGGGGGGAGGAAGAGCGGCGCAATACCGTTTCTCCCAGGTCCTCGTCCCAGTCGTATCGTATTGTGTCGTGTGTCACGTACTTTATAGGTCCGATTGCGATCGGTTGCACGCGGCGGTCCATCTCCTCCTCCCACCTCCTCCCCCCTACCCCTCTTGCCGCGTTCCCGCCGTAATAAAGTATATTTCATCGGGCGACAAATGTAAGATGGATGGGCCCGCCTCAATTACAACGATCATGGCAATTGCGTTACGGTAAATCTGCGGGACGCGCCGCGGCTGTCATCGGGCGCGACATAAATTTTCTTGCCCGCGCGAAAACGGCGAGATCGGAGGTCGGACGCGAACCGATTTTCAGGGGGCGGGGGAGGGAGGAGAACGCGCGATTCCTACGCGCAAAGCGGGAATCGCTCGCCGCGTGTGTAGAAGCGTTCTGGTAGATTTGACAGCCAAATTACATTACATGCCACGCCGCGCGCGAATACCATCCGATATGTTGGCAATTAACTATATTGGCGCGGCTTCCCGACGACGTCTTGCGCATTTTGCCGTCAACAATCGAGCCGCTTCTACTCCCGCGCAGCAATAAAGTCCCGTCGAGCCCGTAAATTGTAATCTCCCGCTTGAAAACTCAATAATAGTGCGATGTTTTACTTGTAATATAAAAGCAGATGAGGAGAAAAAAAAGAACGAAGGAATATTATTAAATAATAAAGCAGTTATATCGCAAACCGGGATAAAGTAGTGGATATCGAATTTCTTATTCGCCTTGTTCAAGTTTAAACGCGTACGCTTGATAAGCAAATGCCATTTTTGCCTCGTTCACAAGCCACACGTAACAAATGGAATTTTAAGTTAATACCCTGACAAAAACTTTTTTAAATCAAGTAAATAGATTTGCTTAAAATTTTTTTTCTGCTGAAATGCATATTTATTCGATTTAAATAGAAATATCAAATTTCAAGTAAATCTATGTATTATATTAAGTAAATTAATTATTACATTTTCTACATTCAAATAAAGACTTCGTGAGAGACATAGAATACTATTTATTAGATGAAATAATTGTCTTTGTTAAATAAGAAGACCAATTTTGTTCGCTGTGAAAATTACTTAGTGAACATTTTATAGAATTAAAATAAAATTTTTTTAAATTTAAAACGATCTATTCTTTGATATTTAATAAATACTTAGAGCAATGCATGCTTTAATTTGTTTACTAATACTTTTGTGTACTAATACTTTTTAAATTTAAGTTAATAAGCTATCAGCGGCCACCTAATGAATACTTTGCTTGAGTGGAGTAATATTTTTGTGGATTAAGATATTTTTTTATCAGTGTAAGCGTAGAGAGGCAATAAGAGACAAACCGAGGGGAAACCGCTGACCAAAATCTTGTACACCAATACCCACTAATGCCCAGTGGGCATTACTTATCATGTTCTATCTTATTTTATCTTTAATGCCCCAACTAATGCCCAAAAAATGCCCAGTAATGCCGCAAATCTGTACACCACAATGCTCTCAGCGGTTAGGCGCGGATATAACATTAGATTTAACGTTTAACACAACAGTTGAACAAGTCAAACGTTTCGATCAACCAAAGTGATTCTTTTCAATGGCATCTAACGTGTAACAATGTAGATTATTCGTATCGCAACATAAATAATTAAATTCCAATATTATATCCGCACCCAACACCCAGCGTTTGGCTCTTATCGCCCCTCCATGCTTATTAACTTAAAGGTTCATCACCAGAGCCCTAATATTTACTAAGCAATTTCATTTTTCCATAACTTTGCAACGTCCCGACTCTGACCGGCGCCCGAGGACTTTTGCTCTGTCATTGATGAGTCGAAGCTCATTGCACAAAAACTTACGCAATTTGACTTTCCCCGCGGCGAACGTCGACATGGAGCATGCCTTTGACAACAATACGAGAGAAGAAAATCGCGCAATTAGTCTGTTATAAATACCCCGGTCATTTTTCGATTGTATACACGCAATCAGTCGGGGCGGGAAGAACGAAGGCAAGAAAGGGGCGATTAAACGGATGAATCCCGCGAGAAATAACGATTCGCTAATGACGTATTATCCTCGCATTACGTCACCGTTACGTTTTTACCGGCGCCGCCACGTCACCAAGTCGATGTCCGAAAAGTGTCGACGCAATCGGCTTTGGCGATTCGCGCCGCTCGAATGATAAAAATAAAACAAAAACGGATTTGGAATGTTGTTTTTTTTCCGGGGCGAGTTTTCACGATTTTTGAATTTCGGCCGGACCCCCCATTCATCTCGCGCGCACGCTTGAGCGACGTGTAATTTATCGGGCGCATACACGAAATGCGATCGGCTCGGCCCAGTTTTCTTCGCCGCTTGTGTGCGCATACATATTTCCGGGCCGGGCCGGGGCCGCGCATATGCACTCGGTGTATCGCGTACGTCGCATTACGTGTATGCGTGCGCACGCTCCCGGAGATGCACGCGGAATAAATTGCATGAAACGTCGAGTGAAACGTTGTGTATTCTTGCGATGAATAATTTCGGATTAATTCACCGTAACGCGCGCAGCCCGTCGCCGCGATCGTAACGAAACGGCGCGCCGCCGATCGCAATTAAACGCCACTTTTACATCGACGAGATACGACGCCGCGCAATTGTTTTAATACCGCAAGTATGCGCACGCATACGTTTATACCTATATTAGTTATATATATATATATATATATATATAAATGAAACGTTTTGCACGAAATTACATGACGATTCGGACTTGTTGCGCGTAAAAAACGGGGGGGTCAATGTGCGCGCAGCGAACGCTGTATTTATTTTATGGGCGTTTCGCGCTGTTCGCTTTAAGCTTCTTTATGCGCGCTGTTAAATGTTCGTCCCCGCATAGCTTACTGCTCGGGAACACGTAGATTTCGTGTCTGAGGACAACGCGGACGACACCAGCCGCCCGGCCGGCGGCGACACAATAGTTTTATCGTTACGGCTTAATCGCGCAAAACTCTCGGGGAGCACGGGCGGACGACGGGCACCGCTGTTCCGATTACCGCGGTAATCGCGGCACGATTAAGCGGAGATTTGCGGAGCACGCGGGGGAATCGCGCGCGGAGATAGGCCGCGATTCTGCTCACGCCTGGCGCCGCGATTGTTTATGCCCACACACGGAATGGTAAATTTGCGCGAATTATCGGTGTACACGCGCGTATCGTCCGTGTGCCGCCCGGACGGCACCGCCGAAATGTCAATGATAATCCGATGGACCGTCTCCACGCTGAATGATGCATTACGGGTCCACGCGCACCTCCTCCCCGAAAAACTCGCCTCGGTGCTCGACCGAAGCTCGTATCTCGCGCAACGAGAACGCCGTTTTATTTACGGACAATGTGTCTTATGCAGGATGGCTTCCTAATATGAGATAGGCCTTCAACGTCCAAATTCAATCGCGATCGTCTCTCGCGGCACGATCTACCCTGCCGGAGACGATTCTACAAAATTCTACAAAGATTAAATATAACTGCCAGAATCGAAGAAATGCTACGCAAATTTAAAGCGTTATAAAAATCAACATGAAAATGCTAGAAGTGGAACACTTTGGTTAATTTTTGTAATATTCTACTAAGCAGAAGTTTCAGCTCTTTAATCGCACCGAGTGCACACTAAGGCTTGTTTATAGTCAATATTCTTATATTTAACTTTGTCTGAAATGCACGTTCAAAGAACATTTAGCCAAAAAATGATTATTTTACCGATTAAGAAATATTTCAAGAGACATTTAAGACCATCCTTAGATATAAAAATTGGCTGTGAACAAGCCTTAATCTGCACTCAGTGCGCACTAGTGCAAGCAACCGAGCTCGCTACAAGTTAGGACGGCAGTGACAAACCACCCCGCTGTCTCATATTAGGAGCCGACTTCCCTCCGCAAGAGAGAAGGTCAAGAACAGGAGGAAAATGAGACCCGCCGCGTTTACCGATACTCGCCAGTGCGGCCGGCGTTTGTTTATTCAGGTCGAGTGCTCATTCATTTCGGCGGCCGCACTCGTCGAAAGTTTCCACGGTAGAAATATGGATTTATTTTTTGAGGGGCTTTGTGCGCCGCGCTGCAACGTTACGACGGACGCGCGCGCGTTCCCGTCGAGCGGCGACGACGACGGCGACGACGGGCTTCCGGCGCGTCGGCTTTGAACGTCCACGCCGTGTCGAAAATGACAGCGGCGCGATCAAGCCGAGATTAAAAATAATGTAAGCCATCGGCCGCGCTCGAGCGTGTGCGTGATGCATAAATCAACGCGCCGCGGTCGGATATATATATATATATATATATATATATATGTATATATGTATATTTTCGAATTTGCCTTCGATGCACTTATCGATCCCGGGCCGGCCGGCCGACCGGCCGTTTGACGACGAGATTATTGTATGCCACGGTCCGCGCGAACGCGGTCGACGAGCGGCCCGGATAAAATCGCGCCGGCGTGATTGACGTATTTTATGGATAATAAATTTCACCGTTTGCGACGTATTAACTAGACGCGAACTCTTGTAAGCCGGCTGCCGGAATTTATTTCGTCCACGGCGATAAATCATCTCGGCCGCGTAGGGCGTACGCGCGCGGCATTCCGAAACGCGCGTGCGAACGCGAGTAAGGAAAAGGACACGCAGCGAAATATTTCACGGCGGTCGTTTCGTTCGGGGATGCGGGACGAATCAAGCCATTGTGTAACGACGCGATAAAACATCGAATTGAAAACTTCAGGCACGCCGGATAGCGAGGGGGAGAGAGAGAGAGAGAGGCGAAAGAGAGAGAGAGAGAAAATACAGAGAAGATTAACGAAAAACAAATTTGCGAATTCGACGATTCCTCTCGCGACGGGATCGCGACAAGCGTCACAACGATTGCCGTTCGGCGGGGGGGAGGACAAAGTTGACCCGTTTTGTCTGTCGCAAAATTGCAATGGCTGTATACAGAGAGTACATTCTCCGCGTACCTGATGCTTTTACGAATGGCTGATCCAAAGTTTTACGAGCCGGTTCGTCTTGCCGGGGCAGGGCGGTTGCAACGCGCCCGGCCCGTTTACTTCGCGTGCGCGTTACAAGCAAAAGTACACCCATAATGCACAGAACGACGGCGAACAACGGAGAGGTGGAGGCGGGGGAGGCGGAAGCGCGGAAAATCTCGAGTTTTCCAACGGCGCGCTATTGATCTCCGTTCTCGGCGATGCGCTCTAACGTGTGTCCTCCTCTCCCCCCTTTATCTCTCTCTCTCTCTCTCTCTCTTTCTCTCCCGCGTAATAGATTATTTTCATTCTCGTGCAACCATTTGCCCCCGCAGCCGCGTAAACAAACATTTTCCTTCGCGCCGCGAACGCGCGCGCTCTCCCGATCCGCGCGGGATACTCGCGGGAGAGCGCGAGCGCGCGCGCCGGGACGATTGAAATCGTCGTCGATATCGGGCGCGATGTTTGTTTTTCGGTAGCTTTTATTCCGCCGGTTTGCGCGCCGCGCGTCCGACAATGGTGACACGAGACCGCGACGCGATAGGCGTTTTAGGGACCATTGCGTTTTATCGCCTTAGTTTTACTATTTACTGGCAGTGATCTCTCTCTGGACGCCCGCCCGGTCCTCGGAAAACGCGCATACCTGCTCGCGATTCACCACCGAGTCGACTTGCCGCGGTCCCGCGTTAAGGAGTGATTCTGCACTTTTGGCACCTCTTGCTCCGAGAAGTGTCAATTCGCGAAAACATTTGCGTAATATACGAATTATGTGGCTTTTGTGTACAGACCGACAGTGTCCCACTGTTCGGATCAAGTGAAAGAACAGCACGGTATCATTGAAATTAAATTTAGGAGCTTAACAAGAAGTCTGTTCACTCAAATAAGTTATAGGTTACCTAACCTATAGAGTTTTTGTTAGGCTTCTAAACTTAATTTATGAACATTCAGGCCCGGTTGCACCGACGTCGCTTTAGCTTCATTCACTTTTCGTTTTTTTTCTGCCTTTCTTAGAGACAAAGAGTGAATTAAGCTAAAGTTAAGCGACGTCGGCGCAACCGGGCCTCAATCGTGCAAAAATATGACATGTTAGGGAGAGAATTTTCTCGTAATATTTATCCTGAAAATCGTGTGATCGTGGGACAACGTGGCATTTGAAACTACTTTATGAGAGTTTTTTTGAAAGTTAACCAGTAAAATGTGCGGTAAAATTTCAAAAAACCATCATAAAATTCTTTGAAATGCGGCGTTGTCCCACGATTACACTATCCTGAGGATAAATTTTAAAGGAAAATTCTCTCCGCGTAAAGGGAAGTCCCCTATTATGAGATAGGCTCCTAATGGCGATGTAGCGGGGTTTCTGCTAAATTAATAGGCATCGTCCGTCGGTTCCCGACCATGAATTTATTGCCCTCGGGGTGAAATCTGTTTAGTGGGAAATTGATTGTTAGACTGTGCAATCGTTGCGCGGACAAAGATTTGTGATTGAATTTGGACCTGCTATCTCATATTGGAGTTCCATCTCATAATAGAGGAGCTTCCTCTAATATTCATTTGACCGTCGCCCCTGACAGCCACTGATGATTCTGGGGCGAGATGCGCTCATGTTTCCGCAACTTGTTTTCTTTCGCCTCGCAGCTATCCAATTCCGCGGACTGAAATAACAGCAATTTCCGGATATTTAATTTTTAAGTGCTCGAGAAGGGGGAAGTTACGCAAGTACGCGTTAGCGACACCGGTTACCTCTTTACCAGTTTTACAAGGCAGTCTTAATGTCTTTTTAAACTCGAGGATCTAATAGTAAAAGGTTGACACTAGTTCTTTTCCCTCCCGTTCCTCTTTACAGAAGAGTGCAAACGAGAAATCAAATTAACCCGGGCGCGAATACTTAAGGCTCAAGATTAACACTCTGAAAAGTTCTTTAGAAAAAATGCATTAGCCTGCTATTGCAGCGAAGCTCTTAATTGTAAGTGTTCATCTTCTAAACTGCTCCCCTCTCTCTCTCTCTCTCTCTCTCTCTCTCTCTCTCTCTCTCGCAGACATGGAAATTGTGATTTCAGCCTCGTACCCGTGATTCTGCATTAAGTAGTCATTCGCGAGGGCGGAAAAGAGCTCGAGCCGGCGCGCAGCAGAGTCCGTGGAACAGAATAGACTGGATCTCGCGCTCGACTATCTCCTTCGCGAAGCGCCGCGCATTACCGTAACTCGTTCCTTCCTCCTTCGCGCCGTCGTGACGGAGCGCCGTCGATGCGTATCGCCCAAGTTGAGCGATAGCGATTACGTACGGCTTGTTACACCGCTCCGTCGCTGCTAGTCGCAGCGCGTTATCCGCCGCATGCATCCTTCTTGCTCGTCGGAAGCGGCGCACAATGCCGTCGTATCAAATCTGGCCTGGACGGGCAGCACAGCGCAGCAGCCCCAGCGTTCGTAGCCGGACCAAACATACATAGCCGGCGATCTCTCGACTCGGTTGCGCGCGGTGCCGCTATCAGGAACCTCCGTTTCGCAACTGCTCTAATAACGTATGGCCAAGAGGGAAACCAACCCGCACACGCTCCCGCCGCCGCCCCGCCGCGCGCGCTGTCCGCATCGGTTCGCCCGCTCGTGTGCGAGAGATTGTGCGTATGTACCCGCGTACATATTAACGATGTCCACGGCGCACAGCGCGCCCATCCCGTATTACGACATAATTTATACGCCGACCGCTGTAACACGTTATCCCGGGGATTTGACGAACCATCGCTGCTGCGCCCGCACTCTTTCCGCGATAACGGCAACGAAACGACCGCGCGTTGATGCGCGGGGACGCGCGGTCACGGCGCGATTGTGCCGATTGAAACAGAACGTAAAAGTTATAGAGATTTTCAGCGGGAAATGGAACGCGAGAAACCCCATTCTCCGTCCCCCGCAAGATCAACGGTCCATTTGGAGATAGATTTATACAATTTCGAAATAATTAAGATGTAACGCCGCCGCCTCCCCCATCCCTCCCGTCGCCAAAAGTTTTCCGCGACTCTCAATGCGTTCGCCTAATATACGTTTCCTGGCGATCAAATTGCGAGATGCATAATTCTAAAAGTGCAAGGGCCGAGCTTTCGGCCGAGAACTTTGTTCCAGAAGCGATCTCAATTGCGATATCTCGGTGTAAATCGTCGAGCGAAATAAACACTAGATCCCCAAAAATACATATCGTCCATTCGCGAGCAAAGTTTCCGCATTTGTTAATTCGCGTTGCCTCTAAGCCGCAGGTTTATTTAGAGCACAATTTTGACGGAAGGGATGAACGTTTATATTCGCGAATTATAGCAAAGTGTAGTTTCGGCGGCGAACTCCACTTTACGCGGAAATCTGTTTAGGTGCTCGCGCAATCTGAGCGATATTCACGTTGGAACAAAGCACTCGGTATCGCCACGCATCGTCGATTCTATATTCCTCGCCCCCGTCTGACCATACGCGGACCCTTTTCCCTCGCAGGCACCGATCGCGTACGTGTTCACAGACGCGTATCCCTTTCATTTTTCGTGCGCCGTTCCGCTGGAACGCGTCCGATTTTGAACGTCGAGCGCCTTCGGTGACTCGTCGAGAGGACTGTCGAGGATATTAAGAGTCCTCGGCGGCTCCTTCCTTTTCGGCAGACCGAAATGATCCGCGGTACGATCGGACCACCCGACGACGCCGCGCTTCCCACCGTGAGATATTCGAGGAGGAAATTGTGCCGAGATCCGAGCCATGGATCCTTTTCCAATCGCGAGCCACGAGCTGCGATGTATTTCTCGAGCGAGCCGCGCGTCTCAGCGTGGAACCCGACGGCGAGGACAAAAATTAATCTTCGTCGCGTTAAAATTCGATTCCGATTGAAAGATAAGGCCCGATAAGCGGGGCTCTCTCTCTTTCTATCGCTGAGCACCGGGGAAAATTTTCGAGAAGCTGAACAATTCGTTATACCACGGCCATTTGTCTTCCTCTCCATTCGCGTGACTCGCGTTGACTCGACGACTCTCCGCGTCTAGTTATTATTCAAGTCTCGTGGTTTATTACGCGTGACACCGTAATGGTATACGCTCGGCGGCGACGGCGGCGGCGGAATAAATTGAAATAAGCTGGACGCGGGCGCGTAAAAGTCCGCACGCCGGTGAGAGGAGGGAGAGAGAGGTCTTTGAGGCGGGCGCGTACCGATTCTTCGTTCGGGTGAAAATAGAGGGTGCCGCGAGATGAAAGTCATTCGGCGTTAAAAGCGTGGGCCGATTCTCAATTTCCAACGGCAGATGTGATATTCTAGTAAACGAGAGCTGGGATCACAGAGATCCACCACAAAAGAGAGAGATTCCCCGCCGGTGCGGTAGCCGGGCGCGACCACCGTCGAAGGTGAGGAGGAGAGAAAGGAATGAGGGCGAAGCGCGAGGGCGGGGAAAGTAGAAAGGGGAGAGAGAGAGACTGAGAACGGATGGGTGGAAAACGAATAAAAGTTTTTCGATCCCGAAAAACTTTTTATGGCCGCCACTTTTAGTGTACTTTTTGTCGCGGCAGTAAACGAAGCTCGATTCTTAATAACACCGGGATGTTCTATGATATTGTTATAGAGCCGAAAATATCATAGCGCCGAAGGGTTTCGGACGGATGAAAAACTCGTTCGGCGACGCGTACGGCCGCCGCGCTCTCTTTTCGACCGTTATTGCCTCGCACTATCATATCGCACAATCGTAAATGCGCTAACACCCTCCACCC
Organism: Vollenhovia emeryi; assembly: GCF_000949405.1. NCBI lineage: Eukaryota > Metazoa > Arthropoda > Insecta > Hymenoptera > Formicidae > Vollenhovia > Vollenhovia emeryi. The sequence continues at coordinate 1,021,299 of NW_011967239.1, read as the reverse complement.
ATTGTCGGCCGTTTTCATTGTTTTCCATTAAATTATAACTGCTGGATTATGCTCCCCTACCTTCGGGCCGCGAATGGAAATTATATCTACGTTCGAGTGGGATAGAATAAATTAGTCCGTAAATAGCGCGATAATGTGCTAATTAAATCCACCGTCCTTTTTTAAAATCGACCTGTCATTAACGCCACGTTGCAATTTCCCAGCGGGAAGTTTCAATCGAGAAAGAAATTAACGCGTTATGTATAAAAAGGATAATGGGGTTATTCGGTATTGTGAAAATTTCTCAAAATTGTTAATGCACGCGGCGAGCCCATGGTGCCCTCGATGGCTCTTTACAAGGTCTGACTTGAATCGACGCGAATATTGGAGCAATATCGCGTAGGCTCTTTCGGGGCGCGAACCACCAAGTTCCGTCGGACGCGTTTTCACGCGCCGCGGGAACAACGCGTGGAACAATGCGCGAAATGCGTGTCACGCACGCAACGTCATTTTGACACCTATCGATCGAGCGAGAATCATTATCGACGTTTATCGACGCGGCGCGGATGCAAATTCGGTTAACGAAAAGTAAACGTCACGGCTAACCACAGCCCTCGTTATTAAAGGTTTTTCCGGCACAGTTGTGGCGCGGAATATTATATTTTGTTTATCGCGCGTGTTATATTTGCTCGACAATTTCAGATCCGTCCCCTCGCGCCTGACATCAATTACATATTTCCGTAGACATCGGGTGCACAGAAAAAAAATTCTGGATCCAATGCTGTTACACTTGAATGTATCATAAAATAGGATTAATGTAACGCCAATTATGTTTATTACGGAGAAAGGGATATTTTAATCTTAAATGAAAAATTCTAAAATCTAAAATAAAACGATAGTCTTTTGTCGAATATTGTGGTTGCCAACTTCGTGCGTTGTAAGATGGAGGGGAAAATTTATTCTAAACGCAAGAATATATTAAGTTACTCTTGTCTCAATACAGTGAGTCAATCTATTTTAATTCGACGGAGGAGAATAAGAATTACTGATCCTATTTTTATACTAAATGAGGTTGTGAGAAATAGAAATGCGTCAAGAATATTTTTGTCTCGGTAACAGAAGTCCTTTCTGAGGGTGCGGGGATGCAAAGTTTTTCGAGAAGCGAGTGTAAAAACTCTTCGCAAACGAAGACTCAAAATACATAAAGGAATTGTACACGTAACAATAACAACGAGAGAAAGTGGGGAGAAGGGAAGGAGGGACTGATTTTATTCTAATTAAAACAAATTAATTTTCGGTTGACGGGAAATTCGGCGAAGGAATTAATATGAATTTACAAAGGTATGATGTTAATGTGGGGGCTTTTCCCGAAAATGATGTCGTAGTGTATACATAGACGGCAAGTGAATTAAAAAATTATATTTCGCAAAATATGGTAGAGTTATTTGCATGATATTAAATACAATGCAACGAAATATCGATAATCGACGTTGCGTTAACAGCAAACGGCTTTCCCTCCTTCCACATATTGGAATTACGTTCGAGCTCTATTGGGCAGAAGATTTTATCGATGAATTAATGCACGAATTACTGTCGCAATCGCGACATGTGCGGGAGGAGTATCGATTGTCGCGGAATTGGCTAATACTCGCGCCGGATAAAAAAAAACAATACGCGCGATACACCCTCGAGCAATTAATCTGCAACGGAAGAAGATCACAATGCAATCACCATTTGATGATCCGCAGTCGAGGAGACGCGACGGTTGATTCGTTCCGTAATACCGGCGGAAAACTCGCGACGAGCCTCGCGAGGCATCGGTGACCCAAATAAGACGACAAAATAATAAATGCAATTTTTTTTATACGTAACAAAATTCCAGCGTGCCAAAATTACAGGATCTTTTATTCAATCGCACAATTTAAAAAAAAATTCCCTGTTCCCCTGATTTTTTAATATTGCCAAAGCGGACGCGATTTTTAAATGATTTAATAATGTCGAGGTGGGAAACGAAGGTTTACAAATTCGCGCCTTCATGTCGTGATTCTCTTTCATGAACGATTCAGTAGCGCGGTGAAATATCGATCGAAGACTATTTCGATGCATTTACACGTCCGGCGCATCGACGGCGGCGGGTCCATAAGTCACCGTGGAACTAAATCGCGCCGGATGTCATCATTTATGTAAATAGGTTAGCCACGGGTTGTTAGATCCATAATACTCTTCGAGTGAAATCTCCATATGAATATTGCACATTAATGCGTACTATACTGGCCCGTTCATATGTTAATATCTTTACCGCGAGTAGGCACGGGGCAGATGGCGGCGCGATGTGCAAATTAACGTTTGCGGCAATGCAAAAATCTTTTATTTATGTCGCGGCCGGCAGAACGCGCGAGAGCCGCCCGCTGATATTTCCGCGTTCGGCCGGTTTCGGATTGCCCGCAATTAGCATTCGCCCCCTCACGTTGCAGCGGTCGAAATGGGACCGTTAACGCACTTCGGTGTCCTCTGATGCCCGCCCGAAATTGATTTATGATAATGCTCGCCGTGTAGCTCGCGGCAAGGAGCACGGACGATTCGTCCCGATAAGAGTCCGTAATTGAATCCTCGCCGTTATTTCACGATCGCCGTTTACTTCTCCATCCCTTTTCGTCGCGTCTGTTTCGTCGCAAACTATCGTATTACACGAACGCTAATAAATAAATAATCAGTGGAGGAGTATATTTAAAAAAATTAATCAAACACGTATGGCTCAAATGTGATAAACAGAAATTTGAAGGAACAAAGGACTAAGAGCCGTGACGGGGTGTTGGTGTCTAAATATTTCGTATTCTAAATTTATTGCGGAAAAAAATATATTTAAAGTCACCACTGATGAATGAAATAAAAATAAAACTTGTTGATCCAACTGGCGATATAATTAGTTAAATGTTACATTTGGTATGACGTTTCGACCCAAAAGTATCAGGTCCTTATCAAATAACCAAATTGTAGCGGATTCACGGGTCACTGTCAACGCTGGAAAAATTATTTCAAGTTAAGTGACCACGTTCGCACGTTATAAAGTTCCGAGCTGAACTGACCTGCGAGTCTGCTATAATTTATGCTCCGCGAGCATCTGTGCACGAGTTCGGTTACTTGACAACCTGATACCTGGGTCGAAACGTCGTACCAAACGTAACATTTAACTAATTATATATTGCCAGTTGGATCGCCAAGAAGTTTTATCTCCAGATAATAAATAACGCGCCCGACGATAATAAATTTCATCGGGATACATTTTTACACAGTGCCGGGGTCTACTTTCCGTCGGTGGAAACTCTGCCATCAATTTCGCCGAAAATCGACCGGAGGACGATAAAGTTGAAGACTACCGCGATGCCTGTACACACGAATACGAAGTAAATCAATTAAATTTGACTTTATATAGGGAAACGCTCCAGAAGGTAAATTACACCCGGGGAGCATTAATATACCCTACGATTTCCGTGTAACGAGTCGTTAATTAATCACAACTTCGACGTGATCCATAATATTCTCATTATTCTAGACGACTGGAATTTCCAGTTGGGAATTTTAAATACTTTCCCTCTCCTCCCCCCGCCCCACCCCCCTCCTCACCCCCCTCTCAACTGCAGAAGCAGGAAGCTCGTGTATACTCAGTTAAATTGAAACTCATTTCGTTAAAGAGAGACCGTCAGATGCGAAATCATTAGGAATTTCCTTGGCAGAGTTTCATACCCCCGAGCCTGCCTATTCGCCGAAAGCCTAAGGAGGGGTTAATTAAAGCGCCTCCGAAGTATGGAATGTGCTGCAAAGGAACTCCCAAGGTGCCCGATATTATCATTGATATACCTGGGAACGATTGATTATAATCGCCCTCTTTTTCCCCCCGAGCGGCACAATTAAATTATAACTTGGTGGGGAAAGTCGAGAGTTTGCGAGCCGTCAATTCCTTCGCATTAAAGGCTAATATTATATCTAGGAAGCGACGGTTCCTTTCAAGATTCCAGAACAGAGCGCGCCGTTCTATATGTATATTTTTTTTGTTGGTTTCACGATGAAAATCCGTTTTCGGTGCACGACAATTTGTTCGCTCCGAACGTTATGAACGGACACACTCGAAGATTATAGAGCACGTTTCGCCGAGCTTCTCCTTTCGATCGTTAAGATATTACGTGTGGAGGAATTGCGCACTTCTTGCCACTCGATAGACCAGTAAAAGCCGGTAAGTGTATTTGCAAAGCGGGCCACTGGGGATTTACGGAGCTCGCAATAGGGCGGAGAACTCGACGGGGCGAAGAAGGGAAGAAACGATCTTTGTGCGGGCGAGGCTGCGATCGTAAATTGCACTCTGCGTTTTCTTACATGCTAATAGATATCCGCGATAATAGAGTTACGTGTCCGTTATCGTTGATCGCGTTCCCCGATGATTGCCCGCGTTACACCGAAAAACTTTTTCTTTCTTTATTTATTTACTTAGCTTTTTTTTACGTTCATACTACCGGCCCCGGAGTTTCATCTTGGCGATACGAAGTCGCCGCCGCGCAATAACTACATGGCTTCTTAATCTGTCAAACTGTCGATAAAGAAGTGGGTCGCGATCAAAAGAACGTACTCTCTTGCGCGAATCGCTTGTCAATTTACTGAAATTGCATTTTCTTTGGACGCGGATATAAAGATCGGCGCGACAACTCGACAAAGGGAACGTGTAATTATAGAAAAATCTCGATAAGCAGACGGAAGAGCTTTGAGCCGTCAGGTGTCGCAAAACTGACACAATTACGATGTAAAGCCGCACAATCGTCACTTCCGTGGACATCCTTTCCTCGTTAGACCGCCGACCGATACGAAAGATCGATCGTACCTCGTGGGCGAACGAGGGGCAAAGTGATTTTAATCGAGAGCGACGGCGGTTATCAAAGACATAAACTCCACGTGCAAGCTAAATATTTACTCGTTCCACTGTTCACGCGCGGCGCGATACGTGTGCCGCTTCGTCGAACAACTTCTTGCTTCGGTTCGGCCAACTTCGGCGTTACGTAGGCGCCGCAAATAATAGCGGCTGGAGCATCCCGTGACGAGCATGCAATCTCTCTTTGTAATTGAGAAGCCGCCGCGGCATAGGTGTCTTGCTCGAGGATTTAACGGCAGATCGGTGTTAATTATTCCAATGTGTACTAATTGCTGATTCGGTGGATTATCTGGTTATCTACTCCGACTCGTCCGCTGTCCCCTGTCGCCCCCGTCTTACTCCGGCCCGTTCTCCTCTCCCGTCTCCACGCTTGCGGCTTGTAGTAATCAACTGCTGCTACATGTACGAATTTAACGCGGCACATCTACAATTCATCGTGCGCCGTTTTCAAAATGTGATACTTCGCAATATTGAAATCCAGGGGTGCTCTCGCGACGTAGGTCAAAATGATCCGTGCTATTGGTCAAATCTGAAATTTCGTAGCATCACATTGAAATTTTATTCAATGAAATTCCAGATTTGACCAATCATAGCACGGATCATTTTGATCCGGATCATTTTGACCTACGTCGCGAAAGCACCCCTTATCGACGTCTTGCGGAAATTAATTCGGTTGCGTCGACCGACGACTTTTCTCAGTCTTACAGTCTATAAGTTGGCGGAACAAAATACGCACGACTAGCTCCGCTGATTTTCCTTTAAATGATTAGCAGTGATCAGCTGCTGCTACATGTACGAGTTTAACGCGGCACATCTACAATTCATAGTGTGCCGTTTTCAAAATGTAATCCCGAGTCGAAATTTTGGCCCTATGTTGAACCTTTAATTCTATTATATAGTAGGACCTGACACAGTAAAAGAGGTCGAACTGCAAGTACAAAATTTACTCCTATTTTAAAAGTGATAGTGTTGGAAATTTCTCGCTGACTTTCCGTTACCGGAATATCATTTTTTTAAGGGAAGAATTACGGTGCGACATAATATTTTTTCTTTGGCGCTTTTCAGCAACAACTAAAGATATTAATGAAAATTGCTTCTGCTCATTTTATTCCGCTAACTTGTAGGACATCTTAATCTTTGTAACTTCAATACGCAACTTACGACTAAAATTAAACTCTGCTATTAATATATTTCTTTAGCGAATTTTACAAACTTCGTGCCGGGAAATATGCAGACGCGTCTCGATCAATGTCAAGCAGATTTTGATGGTCCGAGCGGAGCTCGACTAAAATAGATTTGTCAAGTAAATATATACGACATGCTTAAACGGGGCAGCGTCTGAAGCGATTATGCTGCATGGAAAGTGGCGGGATAATAACAGCCCGGTATTAAAATCACCGCACCGACCGCGGTCAAAGGCGGTTAATAATAATTAATAAAAATGCGGTTAGATTATCTTGCCGTAACGAGGATTACCCCGGCGCCGCGTTATCGCTTAGGGAACACGATTAAAAAAATTAACCTACTTCCCTAACGAGCGGCCGAATGTGCTGTTAGAAATTCGCCGAATGGGGCCGGACTCGGCGGCGAGGAAAAAATATTCGCCGATAATAGCCCCGGCCGTCTGCTTTTAATTGATTCGGCGGCATATTTTTGCATTGGTCATCCTCAGCGCGGAAAATTAATATTCAAGTCCGTATCCGATTACGCGTCGAAGATTAGAATCTCCCCGATTGGATCAGTTTCATTTTAACCTGTTTCATCGCGATTGGCTGAATTCTGATTTTCCAATCCTCAATTTCCGATCCGCATTCTGATACAGACTTAACCCCTTGGAGCATGGTGGTCTTACATACAGGTCTGGACACTCCGGTGGTGCGGGCCATGCCGGTTTCCAAGCCAAAATCAGTTCGCGCTGCGTATCGCTGCCGTCGGCCAGTGTAAGGTACTTAGCCTTAACTTTATCATAAAAGTTTGTTACCCCGTCTTCTATTTTGGGACTACGCAAGAATTCGTCATTATGGACCGTCCAAGACAATTCGTTGGAACGTACACTGAGCCATGCGCTAGCGTTGAGTTTAATGGCTATGTTTCCACTTTTGCAGCACTTTGCGATAACAGCGACACGCTGGTGACAGGACTGTGCGCTAAAAATGGCATAAATTTTGGCACACCCCCGCCACCAAAATTTGCCTATTATTAATTACTATTAACCCAATTTTGCATCCGCCATTTCGCACGCGCTACTTTTTATATTCTATAAGAATTTTCAACTGGAATTTAGATTCCACGGGGCCTAATAATATCTAAATAATGTTTCCCAGCGCAGTTGAATTACAGTTGAATGATGTGATTATTTTAAGTTTTGAGTTCCGCCGTCTTGAATCCGCCATTTTGAATTATGAAAATCTGACGGCGGATTCGTAATCAGCGACCCCGAAAACCCTTGCATACAAAGTCTCACAAAAAAAATGGTTCAATAGAGAAACGTATACTTCAAAGGGTTAACGTCGACGGAGCCGAGAGAGTAGCCGTTGCACGCGCGGGTTAAAAAGTGTAGCCGCGAGACTCCGAATGGTAAGTAACAGTCGGCGAGGCAACCGGTAAGATTCGCGGTGGACTAATCTTGTTGAATTTATGGACCCAGCCCGATAATGTCCTCGCTTTCCTCTCACCTTAATTCTAATCTCAGCCTCTCGTCCCGGGGTTGCCGTGATATCCCACGGGCATTTTTCCACCCGCGCGTTTTTCACGTCCGTCCCTCACCGTTTCCGGATCGCATTAAGCCTCGGAGCCTCGGGAGCCTCGGCGCACAATAGAATTTAACGTGACTATCGTTATCGATCTTGCGTAATAATGTCGGATACGGCTACCTATTCTTTTAGCGAAATTACTTATTTCGCATTTCCCCCTTCATTTATCCGCGGCTTATCCGCGCGCATCTACTTTACAATCGACGTAATCTTTTCTACATCCGCCTGTGCAACTCGCCGCCGCATTATAGCGCCGACGGGAGCGTTTCCATCGGACGGAGAATTAGGATAAAATTACCGTCGATAGACGGATAAGACCGTCGCGGCGAACCGCAGCGCGATTTCTGCAACGAATGCGAATCCGCGGTGGGGAGGGGTGAGGGTTAAGGGGAGGAGGGGTCTTTTGTCTCCGGAGATGACCCCCGCGCTCTTTCTTTCCGCCGCGCCTGTCAAACAACGCGAAACGTCAACCCGCGCCCTGACAATGGAATTTCATTTACATTTATGGACGGCGGCGCGCGCGAGCGAATAGCGGCGCGAGTTGTAATGTTACCCGGTCGACGCGGCGCGTCCGCGACCGCCGAGGCAAATGCGCGCGACGGACAACGGCGCTCGTTAAAAATTGAATCTATTTGGGCGTTGGGGCTTGAAATTCAAATTCGACGAGAAATATCCATGGCTACCCGGCGCGCCCGAACTCTCGCCCGAGTTATATATAATCGATAGATCCATCGAACGCCGATCTCCCCGTGTCGCCGATGCGCCCGATTGCCGTCGCCCGGTCGCCCCGGTCGCCCCGGTCGCCCCCCCCGCCGGACGCTCGCTCGGCTCCATTTGACAGGGAGAAATGACGGCGGGCCGAAAATATTACATTACGCGGGATTTCGGGAGATTAAAAGTACCGCCGACGGCCGAAAAAAACCGTGGCCCCATTCCGTCCGCGCCACCACCTTCGATTTTCATGGAAAAGTTCGGAGCGTGGGCCAGAGCGAGAACGCGCGGAGCCGCGTGGCACCGTTAAATAAATTAGCTACGCGCGCACCGTGGCGCGGTGCGCGAAATGTATATCGCGTTAAGCGAGCGGAATTTTTCAGAACGCCGCGGAATTTTTCATTTTGCGACAAAATGCCTTTGACTCGGTTATCTGCGGATTGTTACGCGTCACCACGCGGATATAACTCTTTTTTTTCACTTTTTCAGATTGAAAGAAAAAGCCTCTCTCTCTCTCTCACGCACGCGCGACGGCGTAATTTCTACGGTTGAATTTCGTCTACCAAGAATGTCTGTCCTCAAGGAACGTCCGTCGGGCGACGCCATTACGTATACGCGAGACAAGAACAGTTTGCGTTCCACATGTTCGACAAACTTATCCATCTTGCTTCTCACTTATGTCGGTTCCGTTCTCGTCGGCGCGTGTATGCATGTCGGACGTTTGTGTTAAAGAGCCAGTGTATGCGCGGCGACGCCTCGGCCGTATGTACCCGACACCGACGGGGAATCTTAATTAAATTTCCCTCATACATTTATAATTACAAGATATTTAATATCTGGCATTACGGAGTAGGAATAAATTAATATATACTTTGTCGCAAAAGGGAAGTTCTCGTTTACGGCGCATAGATTCCAGGGGGAGAGAGAGAGGGAGGGAGGGGAGGGGGAAGAGAGAGAGAGAAAAAAACGGGAGAGATTTTTTCCTCCGAAGCCGAGCCGTGACTTTCCGGCAAGTTCCATCGAATCGTCGCCGGTGATCCCTAACTTTGCAACGAAGTTTCGAATATTGACGAGCGCGACGATCGTACACGTGCGGTTAGAAAGTAACGTGGCGGTTTAATCTGCACTTCGAATGGATTAATCGCGGAAGCCGGTGCCACCGAGGAGACGGTTTCTGGTTGCTAGGCGACAGAGTATAGTAGTTAGGACGAGCATGAAAGCCCCTGTGTGTCCGGAGTCTGCTAAAGTCTGGAGCCCCCGTGTCCCTTAATTCTAAGCTACCTAATCTGAACGCTACCAGTCAGCTCAGGATAATTAAACGTTCGCCGTACGCCCGCGCGTTTTTACTTGCGCGAAATCCGCCCCTCGTGCAGCCACGACGGGGACAAATGGAGGGGGGGGGGGGGCGGAAGAATCTCTACTCATCGGGAATGTTTAACGGCGTGACATTTAATTCGATATTGGATTCGAAATATATCCGCAGAACCGTAATTGTTCTGCAAACGTGTGGATTGAATGTGTTCGCGCTTCCGGACCGATTATCCAATTGTCCATGTTTAAAGAATCTTTTTTCGGCGTAAAAAAGGGCGCTAAAAATATACGGGTTAGCGCCTGAAATGGAAGCGACCGTTTTCGGATCGTTTTTGACCGTGTGTTTTTTTTTACGTTTGCAAACTTGATATAATATCATTAACCATTTGCATGCAGAAGTCGAGATATGCTCGACATTTCATGTCAGCCACTTTAATGTCGACGACGCGAATACATATATCATGTTTAACATAGGTTATCAATTATATTAAAATACCTTGCGACTTGTATTTTTTTTACAAAACAAATATCTGCCCATTGCGAAGCAAGCGCGCTTCGGTTTTTTGGCTAAATAATTAAAGGTCTCGTGTTATTGCGCGCAGTAGGACAAGAATATCTGTACGATAATATCATATTTTTAAATATCGCGAGATGTTGGGAGGAGACATTTATTTCAGAATGCAAAGTCGCACTAAAGTTTGTACCAATTACGTTAAAATACCTCCCGACTTGAATTTCTTTCTTATCAAACAAATAACTGCCCATTGCGAAGCAAACGCGCTTTGGTTTCTTGGCTAAATAATTAAAGGTCTCGTGTTATTGCGCGCATTAGGATAAGGAAATCTGTACGATGATATCACATCACACTGTTCCCTCGATTAGTGCTGGTACCAGTTACACGGTGGCGCGTAAGATACGTGAGGCGAAAATTAACTGACGCGGTGGATCCCCGAGAACGCGAAAGTCCGACCTGGCCTCGTTAAAAACGCATAACTTCGGCGAGAAGGCGAGAGGGCGTAAATTCCATAGGTACTAAGGGAAACGAGATAGCGAGCTTATGCCTAGGGCGGGAGGGCAGAGGAGTGAGAAAGAGAGAGAAAGGATTTTGCGTAGGAAAGGGAAGCGAAAGATCGAAAAAACGTAGCGGAAGTTACGAGGGAGGAAAAGGAAAAGGGAACGAACGACCGGGCGCAATCCTGCGGGTTACTTCCAGCACATATTTCCGTGTTAATGACAATTATTATCTAGCGGATATGCCAACCTATAGATGGAGTTCCGCAGATAATTATATTATTTTTGCCGTTAGAACTCGGTCCTTCTTTTCCTTTCGAAAATGGTGGCGAAATATCGATAACGCTGCCAAGAATTGGCATATGAGATCATTGGCTTCGGTTGCGATATCTTAGAATTGAAAATTACATTGTGCGTATACGTTCAAAACGAAAGTTAATTGAACTTCAATAATACGCCCAGAGAAAAAGTTTCCTTGGAATTAAACAACTTTTTCTTGTATTTCGCCACAGTTGGAAAATTTGTGTTAAATTTAATCACATGTCCCAAACGATCCACACAAATTTTTGTGTTAATTTAACATAATACGGATATGTTAAATGATCACCCTAATACTCTGTTAATATTTTAACGCATAAATGCAAATCTTAAAATAATTTAAAATAAATTTTCTGTAAAATTAACATATTTTTGATGACAAAATAAATCTACAAAAATGTAATTTTTACATTTTACAGATGTAATAAGTCGAATAATTTTGAAATAATTCTCACTTAAGTTAATAAAATCAACATTTTATTCTGTACATTTTAACAGATGAATGTTGTTATTAATAATATAGAACATATGTATTGTGTAAAATAAAAAAATTAGTACACATTGTGTTGCTTTAACGTTTCTTTTCAGTTATTTTAATAATTTTACATTTGAGGTCAATTAACGTAAGGGCAATATGTTAAATTAACACATGAATGTGTCAAACGTTTAACACGAAAATTGTAACCGGCATTTTTTTTTACAAGAAAACATGAATTTTCCAACTGTGTGACCGTACTAGGGTTTTATTTAATTTCGAAGAAATGATTTCTTCACCTTAATCAAATTTGTATTTGATTGAGACTGAAGGGTCTGACATAAATTCATGTCTATTTCTTCAAATCTAGTATACGTTTTAGTAGAAGTAACTGGAACTTTAGTAAATTCAAAGAGACATGACTTCAACGTATCTGATTTGTTTAACCCAAATAAATCTCATATTCTGGACGTACTGACGATATTATCCAATAATTTCGTTACTAGTGCATAAATATTTCTCACAAATATGAAACAGTTTTTTTCACGGCGCATTATAAACCACGTCTCTCTGCAACTCGTTAGTAAAAATAGCCGCTCGCACAATCGCGAGCTGTTCGCTCTGATTTCCATTGCGCCGCATATCAGAACATTTTGTAAGAATTTCCAACGTGTTTACCGTAATCTAATTAATCAGACAACATACAGCCGACCAGCGGTGTACGAGAAGGCCGAGGGCAATTCGAGTTGGGGATCCCGAAGGAGCAGATAAGACCGTTGAAATATCGACAGCGGCTGAAGGGTGTATAGCGGTCGAGACAGAGAGATAATCCTCAGGAGAGCTTCCCGCCACGGAGCTTAACCAGTCAGAGATAATCACCGTAAGGCAGCGCTACACCGCGTAAAACGGTATCGACGTCGGCGATCGTCTCGAATTTCAACGAGACCGCGAGGAAGATTCGTTGGCGAGGGCCCCTCTCGCCCGGCCCCGTCCATCGCCGAAGAGGATACTCGAATCCCCGGGCCCCTCCGTCTCCTCTCCCGCCGTTAAATGCGGTGTCCTTGCCGGTAGGATTGCCGGCCGCGTTCGTGCCGCGGCGGCTCCGCCGGGGGAGCCGAGTTGCGAAACTTTGGCGACCGCCTAAGAATCCACGAAAATCATTAAGTACCTTACAAGCGGATAATCCGCGGAGATTAATGCGACGCGGTGTCCCGCGACGCCGCGTCGTGCAAAAATGCACGATAGAAGATAAAGTGGCGCGAGATAACGCGGTAAATGGAGATAATGGGTTTAAGGCTCGCTGGATAGATGGGACAATAGGAGTCTCTCTCTCTCTCTCTCTCTCTCTCTCTCTCTCTCTCTCTCTTGACAAAAGTTACGATCGCCGAGAGGTATGTGCATCTGCGCGGCTGATGTGTTTTGAAGAATTTTTATTAATCGAAGAGGCGGAGATAAAGAAGGGACTCTGATTTGTCGTATTCAAAATATAGAAGTGAGTTCCCTGCAGCGGAATAATAAGATCGACGATAATGGCCGGGCTTTATTGCCTTATCTCGGCAAACGAGATTCACCGACGGAATGAAAATAAATCACATCGCGAAACGGTGTTGCGAGACATGATAAAAGACCGGGAAATTAATTTCGACAATTCCGTCGAATCGTATTAAGGGCGCGCGCCGTTAAAGATGGTATATCTTCGTCGTGTCGCGAGACGTGATGTATTTCTAATATGCCACTAATAAATCACCGGATCGAACCGAGATGCGCGCGCACACACACACGCGCGCGCCACTTGGAATTTGCGCGAGCAAAACCGACGGTGCATGCTGCAGCGTAATATGACCGCAGGGTACATTAGATTAATGACAGCGATACGATGAAAACGAGGTTGACTCGGTGTATCTCGCAAGTTTTCGCTCGAGATATTTATAATCGCGCAATTCTGTAATTAGGTAAGGAGAGCGCTGTGGAAAGTCCTGTTCTCCGCCCGAATGTTGCGCGCACATTAATTCGCACGGTGCCCGCCGACAGATCGAAGGCTGAATGGGAGATAGCGGTTAATAAATAAGCGCGCGGCGCCCTCTGATAAGAGTGTTTCTTAATACAGCGCTCTTTTTTGCTCGTTTTCGCGCCAAGATTAAACTCCCGATATCCGCGCACTCGGCGACGCATAATATAAGGGAGATTAAAACGCCGGTCCGGCCGTGATACAGTGTCCCGCTCAACGTTTTTCCACCGCGCGTTGCAATAGCGAAGAGTTAATATGCGGATTAATATGTTCGCGCGCCGCTCCGCTCCGCTCCGCGCCGCCGCCGCGCGGCCGTTCCGCGCCGCGGATATGCAAACGAATCTGGTCAAGTCGGCTTATCGCGCCATCGATTTTCGGCCGGCGCGTCCAGCGCCGGGCGCCGATAATAAAGTCGGCGAGTCGATGATCGAGGGGAGGAAAAGTCACAACCGGGGGACGCAAACCGGGTTTTGGCCGCCGCGCCGACCGGCAGTTAGATAAACGTCCGAAATCGACCCCGCGCGCGAACGTTTATCACATTTCTCCGGCCCCTTAAATCGCGGGTATCACGTACGCGTTTCAAACGGCCCGGGGAAACGTATGGGAGGGCTACGGCGAGACGAGCTTTCGCTTTAACAAATCTTCCGAAGGCCCTTCCGAGTCGAGAAATTCGCAGAGAGAGAGAGAGAAAAAGAGAGAGGGGGGTGGGGAGATAAAATCTCTTAGAAGCTCTTAATTCTCTTTATCTCAATCCCTCTCTTTAGCCGGTCGAAAATTATCTTAAAACTATGAATAAAGGACGGCTTTAATCACTTAGCGGGTCGGGAGGGAAATGAGAAAGGGAAAACGCGCGCGCGACCGACTCTCCCGATGATTTTACGCTCTCGCGGAGTTTCAACGGGCACGACGCGCGTCAACGGGCTCGCGCAAATAGCGCGCCGTCACACGCGATAAAACCGCTCGGGTTTTTCTCCCGGGGAGAAATAGAATTCCAAGTCCCTTCCGAACCGTATTACGGCTACAGTACTTGGGCGATTAAAACAATTATCCGACTTATCAGTCCGCAACTATTGGCGGCGCGAAAGTGCCCGCGGAGGGCGCGAGAAATTGCTGAATCGCTGGAAAAGTTCGCAGAGAAAAGCGCCGTTACGCCCGGGCGAATTTTATACGGTCGCGCCACCGACGTCGACGGGCGTCCGCGTGGTCGGCGCGACGCGGCGTCGCTCGTGCGAAAACACCTTGGAAATCTCGACCGATGGACGGCGCGCGAAGGGGAAGCCCCGGGGTAACGTCGTGCGCGCGCGCGCGCGCGCCGTCGGCTCCGTCGGCCAGCGCGATAAAGTAGGCATTTAAACGCGTCAAATAAATCGTGCCGCGGCCAATAAATCTTGGCCACGTTCTCGGTCCGGCCGATCGCCCCGCGTTTCGATACGAGCGGCCCTTCGTATCCCTTTATGGCTGTTCGTTACGACGTTAAGAGCGCCGTTAGCCCTCGTCGCCCCGCGCCGTTCCTCCCGGAGGCTCCCGCGCACAATTTTTGACCTCGTCCTTTTGGGCAGCCGTGAAATTGGACAGCGCCACGTCCCTCCCGGCGCGCCTCCCTTCTCTCGCCGTGCCCTCGGCTCTAAATCATTCCGGAGGATGGCAGCGCGGGTACGCGTCTCGGCGACGTCTTTGAGGGCCGCCCGCGCGACGAGGGTGCGGCTCTCTCAGAAGCGCGCTTAATTAAAAGATCTTGTTTATTCAGAAGGTTGACACTACACGCGCAAACAGAGAAGCGATATGGTCCATCGTATAATTCATGCATCCCCGTGCCACGATAAAGCGCCGCTGGAGAAAGATTCAGTCCCCCGAGTTTTGCCCCGCGAAAACACTCTGAAATATTCGTAAACTAATTGCTCCGGCGAGGAGGTTAATAATTATTTGACCCGGTTGTTGGCTATTTAAGACGCAAAAAATCGGACGCATCGATGCGATTTAGAGAAAAGCAAATTAATTATGAAAAGAAAAATCAGACTAGATATTTATCGAGGGTCGGAAGCGGATCGCGAAGTCTATTAAAAGTGCAGATGATGATCGCGTTCGCTCTGCGCATCGCAAAGAGGCAATCTGTAATCGCGTCTCAAGGACGACGCGCTATCCGGAGATACGAGCGACATCGCGAAAAGGTGCAGCCATTCGGGCGTACGCACTGCGTGTAATTCCAAACGAATTGTTATCGCGCCGGGAATCGCGGGCTAGATAACCCGGGGCTTTTCCGCGGAGCGAGCCTCCGGAGGATCCAACCAATCAGGAGCCTTATAATTAAGTTTTCTGTCTAATCTTCGCAATGGCCGATTAACCGGGCGGGCGTTGGAATGCAGGTCCGCGCACATAAACATAGCGCAACAGCACACAATTCCTGAAATTACACCGACGGCGCGGCGGCGGGCGAGAGATGCCCCGTGGAAGATAAAAGATTCCGCGGCGAAGGCGGAAGGATCCCCGTGAGATTTTCGACAAGGATCAGAAACGTTTCCTCTTTAATCTCGTTTCGGCCCGCCCGCATCAATCTTACTCTCGAAAAAAAGCGCGTTGCACCCATGGATTTTAATAACAGGACGGCCGCTCTAACGAAAGCTGATGATCTCCCGACGATGACGTGATCGATGCCGCCGCGGCGGGGGGAGAAGGAAATATATAGTGGTTCTCTCGCGTGGCGGTATCGAAAATAATTTCCGTTTCGTTACCGCGCCGAAACGTTTCGGGATTTTATGCAATTTTTGATTGCTGCGAAAAACTAAATCAAAACATTTCTGGCAAACCGAGTTATCATGCGCAAAAAAGGCATCGCCGGTAGAACGCGCGCGACGTACAATCTATGAAATATTTAAATTATACATATTGCATTTTAACATTTTATATTTTGGACCGGGCATTACATTAAAATGTAATATAATTTGAAAGTTTGTGCCCTGTGCATTTATACATATTTTTAATTTTATACGTGACGCTGCGAGTCACATATTTTCCGAAACTGGAGCAAATATCGATTCTAACCTGGCATTAAAATGAAACGCGAGCAAATTGTCGCTGGAAGTACTCAAGATTATGTAATTTCGCATATTCGTTAAGAGGACACGTGCGATGACGAGGTTCTGATGTTGAATTCTAGTATAAAGAAATCTATGGTGCGTTCTACAATTAGCCGTAAAGAAAAAAGGGTGTTACGTTACAAGAGAGACCAATTATCGCCATGTCATCGCGCGCAAGTATTTTTGCGAAGGGCGATTTTATTAGGCGCACGCGGTTTCGGATGTCGGTAATCGTGATACATACATCACCCGCGACGGGATTAATCGTTTATCGGAAAACTAATCAAGTAGCAGGGTAGAAGTACGGGTTATGAATTAATCCGGGCATCCGTTATCCAAACATATATACGTGATCTCGTAAAAGCGGCCCGGGGTCAACGTTGAAATTATATATTCGGCAAGTGCAAGGAGTTTTTCATACGTTCGAGTTCTTAATCCGGCGTCAGCTGCGAAATTCGTCCCCAGTAATGGCCCGGGAAAGGACGCGGGATTGGGGTAGAGCGCGACGAGATCTACAGGCGGCGTTTCGACGGCGTGATCAACGACGTCACGTATCTCGCATTACCTTTCGCGACGCTGCGAAGAACAGTTTACGGCCCCGGAATTAAGGCACGGAGTTTAACGTCGGCCGATTATGTTGGGTCGCGTTTGCGCTAGTCTTAATTAATCCTGCTCACTTATTCTAGACTTTCACTCGAGGCCGACTCGAGCTGATACGCTGCATTTAATCCGCGGTCTTTGGCGGAAAGAGATAACGTTGTACGCCGTTAGTCTTTCTCCGATATCTGAGAGTAGAGAGACGAGATAGAGGAAGGGTGTATAAATCCCTTAATAAGTATTGGCAATATTCGTTATACACATTAGTGCGTTATTCACCAAGCTGGGATTTAACTCTGGAAAGAAGACAGTTACACTGATAGAAAAATATCTAGTATTTTTCCATAATTGCATAGTAAAATAATTATAGTCAGGAATATCATTTTTATAACAATTATTACTATAATATTGGTAATAGCAACCATATAGACACAGTGGTGCCAACTATTTAAAAGATTTATATTCAATAAACTTATCCAAGATTTTTTAAAATAATACTAATCAATTCTCTCGATTAGTTCTGTCGATATTCAGTAACGCAAAGATAATTTTCACTTAAGAGGCACTAACCGAAATGTTTAGTTGCTTAACTACAATCAAATAATTCAATTACTATAATTGTGGGCCCCAAAATGGGTCGCTAACTGTCTTTCTTCCCCAGAGTATTCTGGGAAAACTTTTGACCGTTCCTTTTGTAGTTAAGTAACTTAACATTTCGGTTAGTGCCTCTTAAGTGAAAATTATCTTTGCGTTACTGTCGACAGAACTAATTGAGAGAATTGATTGGTGCCACTTGAAAATCTTGGATGTAGAATAGCTAGTTGCGAGTTTTTAGTTACGCGGGGTAAAAAATTCGTAAAAGATTACGAGTTACGGACAATCCAAATAATTCGATTACCAATTGTGGGCCCCAAAATGGGTTGCTGTCTTTCTTTTTCCCCCAGAGAAGCTGCTGTTAATTCAAGCGGGATTTTTCGACGGGCGTCTATCCCCTGGCGTTGCGCGAACGTATAAAGCTACCACGAGTAACGCAATATTTCTGAGAGCGTATATATATTACACATCTGTTTCCTACCTCTGAAACATTTCTTGTAAGATAGTTGCAGCTTATGAAATTGGAAATAAGTCCGGCAAGTGTCTTTGAGGAGCGCCGTACGAACGTATAAACGACACGGCTTCCCCCTCCCCCTCCCCCCCCGTGAAAATTAACCCTCCTGCTTTCCCCCCATTGGGAAATCTGGACTTTTATATGCAGGATACAACATCCCGCGATGCCGGCGATGTCGGCGAGACGGCGCTCTTTGTACTACATCAAATTTAATCGTCGAATTTAATGAAAGTGTCCGGCAAAAACTAAAGCGTTTCCCGGGCTATTATTCGCGCGACGTGCAATGAAATACTCATTTAACGCTCGTTAAATGCACGTTGAGTGCCTGCAGCTTTCGCCCTGCTTGTGAAAAGTTGAAAAGGCCCTCCCACGATTTATCCCGTCGCGAGACTGAAAGTCGATCCTCGCCGGAAATCGGGTCCGCGAGAAGCGGGCGCCGACTGCACATGAGTACGCGCGCGAGACAAAAGTAATTAAAACTCGCGGATCGTGCAACGATCGCCGGGCCGTAACCGAGAGCGCGCGCGCGCGGGCGGCCCTCGGTGTCGGTGGGCTTGCGCGCGAAATTGGAATTCCATTTTAATACGTTTAACAAAACGCGGGAAGATTAAGCGGAGGAATCCCGGGAAATTGATCGGCCGCCCACGGGGGACACCTAACACACTAAGATCGATAGTCCGTCCCGTCTAATAAACGCGGTCGCGGCATTTATTCCTCGCCACTTTTCTGATATTACGGAGATAAATGATCGGCGACGTGGGGCCCGGAGGGACGGAGAGCGTGAGAGAGAGGCGAGGAGAGGAGAGGAGGCGCGCCCGACGGCCGGATGCTGTCCGAATACGCCGCCCGTTTGCACGGAATGCACGTTGCAGCGGCAAATTGAAAACGTGTTTCCCCGTGTATGACGCGTATATACATTTAGGCTTCGCAAATGTTTTTTAATCCGAACACATGTTGCAAATGGCTGCTGAATTGCCGGAGTGGCCCCCGGTTACACGTCGAAAGTGGACGCGCGCGCCGCGCACTTCCGTAACTTACGGATGTTCTCCGATGTTTCCCCGCGCGTCACGGGGAAAACAAAGCGCGCGTTATATATCCTTCCGCGATTCTTGCGTAATAACAATCCGGCATTTTTCCATGCGCGTTTTATCGCTCGTGCCCCGGGAGGGCTCGTGATTACGACCGTCGGGAGGCAGCATCGGCCGCGTGTCGACATCATTTCCAGCCGGAAGGTCGGCGAGATGCCATTGCAAGGAGGACCTCGTCAAAACGGCGGTTGATTTCCGCCAAGATTAATAATCTTCGAACGGAACGACTGTGCAGCCTGTCCGCGAGGGCTCTCCCTCTCCCTCTCTCTCTCTTTCGCGGCTGAACGAAGTTCGATCGAACTTTATTATAAAACTAATATTTTCCAAGTTCTATGAGGTATTACGATAGTTTTCTGAAAGGGCCTGCCAGCCCGAGCGGCAAGGCGAAATGGTTCGCGGGGCGAAACTTCAATATTCGGCGACCATAACGACACCGACTGATATATTATTTCCTACAACTTCTACTCTCGGGGTTTTGTCTGCTCCGCGACCGGAAGAAAGGGAAGAAAGCGTGCGCGCGAGCGCGGGGCGGCGGCAGCCGGGCGGTTGAGACACCGGGGCGGAAAAAAGAAAGAAAATGGAAACTTGATTAAGAATTCCATCCGCTCGTAGTCTCGAGCGCGCGTTCGCCTTCCAGGGAACGAGGGAACCGCGATGCTCCGCGTTGCGTAGCGAAATGAACGTCCGGCGATGTGAGGATTTAATAATAAAACTGTACCGACATTTTTATTCCTTTTTCTCTCTCCCTCTCTCTCGCTCTTCAAAGATAGGGCGAAGGTACGAGCGGGAGCGTACAGTGCATCACTCAAATTAACTCACCGTTACATCGAAATCGAAACGCGGCGAGCGTTTCGATGACGACCATCGTGCAAATTAACCCTTTTGGTACGGTCGGGTTGAAACGCGCCGAGTGCTCACAGCTGGTCGAGGCACAGGCTCACAAATATATCGCTAGCGCTCAATGGAGAGCAATTTTGCTAGGCTTGGCTTTATTATATATATATATATATGTATAAGAATATATCGTCGACCGAGTCTTTAAAACCGCTGAATACTTGCCAAAATTCATGAAGAGAGCAACAACAGATTTTTGTTACGAAGATAATACCCCGAAATAATAGGTCCAGACGTCTCTATTCATTGCGCGGGAAAGGTTAATTATAACGTATACGTGTGCTAGGCTGCATTGATAAACAAAATCTCTTAATTAAAAAACATATTACTTTGCTCAAGAAAACGATTCATTAGGTGGCTCCTAATAGCTTATTAACTTAAATTAAAAAATTATTAATCAATTTAAAACACGCATTGCTTTAAGTATTTATTAAATGTCAAAGAATAGATGATTTAAATTACGAAAATTTTATTTTAATTCTGTAAAATGTTTGCCAAGACGTAATTTTCACAGCGAAGAACATTGAATTTCTTATTTTACAAAAACAATTAGTTCATTTAACAAATAGTATTCTATATCTCGTGAAATCTTTATTCGAGCACAGAAAATGTAATGATTTAAATTAATTTACTTAATACAATGCATAGATTCACTTGAAATTTTGTATTTTTATTTACTTCAGTAAAAAAAATAGTCTTAAGTAAATCTATTCACTTAGTTTAAGAAAATTGTTTGTCAGTGTGTGCAGAAGGAAAATGTCCTGATTGAATCTCTCGTTATTCATTCCTGTGGATTTAATACTCGCGATCTTTCTTTCGGATTCGAGAAAATTACTCCCGGAGAAATTAACGAAAATAATACAATAACAAACAAACGGAGGAATGACTCGTGCTTTTTTTTATCCCTTTCAATCGGAAAGTGCATTTCCCTACCGAGGAATGTTCGCCCACGAAACGCATAGTCCTAAGAATTAATTGTAAAATTTCAATTTAAGATGAAATTAAGGGGAAAAGGTGTAAAGGTCGCAAACTACGCTCTTTATTTCAGCGTTTCGCGTATATTTTCATTTTATTTAACCTTAATCTTTCAATATATTCTTCCTTTTCGCATTCGCAATTTCCATACCCGCGGCAGTTTTGCGGAACGCAACGCCGCGAGTACGTCCGCGTGTATAGTTTTCGCTGTATATATTATATTGTTTATATACCACACAATAGTACGGAAATATTTTTCCAGTTTTATGCGCTATCCCGGGCGTTTTTACATCTTTTTTTTCTAATACGACGTATATATTGCAGCGCCGGTAGTTTTGGCTTTACCGGCGGCATCGAAGGGGAAATTGGTGGGAAAACGAAAAGGAGATGTCGCAGCGATGGGAAACGCGAAAGTCGGTCGCGGGGTCAAGGGACCGAGCGGCGGAACGGGTCGTGGAGCAGAAGGGAGAGATAACGGGAGCCGAGAGACGCGGCATAGAACAAAGGGTGCTTATCGACACCGCGGTTCTTATCCACGGTAATTCCTTTTATTTTATCCGTTTCTTCTTCCACCGCCTCCGCGGGAGAGGGCCACGAGAGCCCCGGCGCCCACCAGCCGTACCCCGTAAGATAATCGGGCCGAGATCTACTCGGGCGTAGACCGAGCTATTTCCGGGCGTATCCCGCGGGCGCTCCGATTTTTTTTCTCCTATCCCCCCCTCCCCTCCATTAAAAAAATGTTTCTCCCCGGGAAAAAAAGCGACGTTAATTCACTTCGGCGCGGCAATTTGCTCGACTTGACGAGAAAGCGACAGTGGCACGTCGTGGAAATCAACAGTAAAGTTTAGTGACTGACGTCACGGCGTAACTCCTAAATGACATTACGGGGGAAAGAGGTGCCCTTAGTTAAATCGATTGAGTTAATTTTTCACTTTAATCTTCGCATCTCTATGTGCGCAAGGGCTCGCGACGACGTTCGCTGGAAGGAACGTCAATTTCTCACATCGATTTCCATCTCGCTCCATTTTCTTTTTAAGCAGCCACGCTTTTAATACAATATTTGCGACATCGGAGTTATCCGAGTCAATTCGTCGCGCGCGAGATCGGCGAGCTGGCCCGAGCAACGGAGGGGCTTTTTCGCGAGTCAATATTTAACGGACTTACCGGGTGTAGATGACGTACTGCGAAATTGGAGTGTTGTGGGAATTAACGCCGGGTGCCCACGATATATTCACGGCTTTGGACGTGTAACTTATGACAAGCGGTCGTTCCGGTGGATCGGGCACATCTGAAAGCAGAAATTTTATCAACTGTAACACTGACCGGCAAACTCGCGGCCGCGGCGAGACCGTCCGGTCATTTTCGCCGCGGGCCACGTACACTTTCCGCGATTATTAACCAGAACGAGTGTAGCCTGCGCGCACAATGCGCCGGCTACTCAGGGAAGACATTACTTTCAAGTAGTTACAGAAGCTGGTACGGGACGCGACACGTTTACGGGCACCGACGCTAACTCGCTTCAATTCCTTAAGCTGAAATTTATTTTGCCCAAAGTTCGAGTCACGTAGTTTGAATATTTCTCACGGGCGTTTGCATCCGGTATCGACGCAAACGTATAACAACCCTTATATGCGAATACTTATGGTATTCAATATCTTCTTGTCACGGGATAGAAACTTGCTCGCGGTGTTTTACCGATTGTGTCGACAGCTCTCAATCGGCGTTACGTTACTCATTTAAATAAACAGCTCGAATGTATAAGAAATTGTTGCACATAGAAGCACATTTGACTAATCGATACAAATTAATAATTAACTGATTGTATAACGAAATTAATTATTAGATCGATTCAATACAGAAAAGGCGTAACATTTTTCTGAACGCGAACACGTTTAAATTGATTCACGATAATACGAAGTGAAAATCTAGACGAAAGTAAATTGTAAAAAATTAATATACAACCGGGTCTAATTTATATGATTATAAATTAGCACTCTATACAAGATGCTACATAATCACGAAGGTGTACCTGACGTGATTGGTTTTCGTTCGCTTTGACCGATCGGTAATTAAACCTCAACTTAATTGATGCAAATTAATAATTAAGTGATTGTATAAAAAATTTCTAGTATAACAAAATTTATGATTAGATCGATTCAATACAGAAATCAAAGCGTAACCTTTTTCTGAACGCGAATACGTTTAAATTGATTCACGATAATACGAAATGAAAATCTATACGAAGGTAAATCGTTAAAAATTAATATACAACCGGGTTTAATTATATGATTATAAATTAGCACTCTGTGCAAGATGCTACGTATTCACGAAGGTATACCTGACTTGATTGGTTTTCGTTCGCTTTGACAGTTTGGTAATTAAACCTCAGATCCAGCTTTCATTATGGAAAAGTCGAACGCGAGGCAATTTTGCGCGATAACCATATTTTTATCACGAGAAAGATCGTCCGAGGCAAGATCCGTGCGAGCGGGCGTCATTGATAAAACCAAGAAGCATGGCATTGCCTTGTTCGAGAAGTTAATTCGTGTAAAAACCCAAGTTAAATAATAAAAATGTTATCTAGTTTGCAAGTTCTTGGAACTTCATCTGCAATTTCGCTTGTTAAATATTAGCGTATATCCGAGGCTGGCACTCGTAAACGTGACGTACTGGTTGAATACAACCGGGAGGAGAATAACACCTCCGCGAGACTCTTCTCTCGCCGAAGTTATTCGCGCGAAGGAGGAGGAAACACCGATCACGCTCTCTGCGCCGCGGCGCGGCGGCCGCATCGGATAAGGCTCGGGCGTTTAATATGCACCGGCGTGCGGCGCGGCGAAATATAACATTGCGCGCACGTTGCATAAGATCATAAATGAGAGCAGGGACCTCCAACCTCTCAGGATGGAGTCGTCTTTTCTGACCTCGCTCCGCGCGGCCTTTACGTCGCCGCCGCCGCCGACGTCGCGCGGCTGCACCCCCGCCGTTTATGCCCGCCGTTACCGCACGCCGTGACACCCGCGCCGAGAAAAATTTCGTAACGCAGAAGTTCTACGCGCGGCACTTGATTTACATGAATTACACGACTACCGTACAATGGCCCCCGGCCCGATATTAAGTATTGAATTCGCGCGCCGACCGGGCGCGGAGCTATGAAACGTTGTATATTTAGCGTCGCTAATTTACGTATCAGTCGCGTTAATTTACGTGATTTTATCGTAATTAAATGCGCGCTTGTCCGCGCAATTTGTATTTGCTCAATATGACTCGATATGATACTCGATATGACAGAAAAGTTATATAACGAGACATTTTAATTCACCGTTTATTTCGTTGCATTAGCTTGTGTGTGATTTTTATGTGATTAAATGCGCACTTGTCCGCGCAATTAATACGTGCCCAATTTATTCTCGCTGCATTAACCGGCATAACTTTTACGTGACTGAACGCGCACTTGTCTATGCAATTTACGTCTGTCCGGTGCGTCACTCGACGATAATCTCGATAATATTTAATTAATTCGATCGCGCGGAGATATGTGTGCGCGCACACCGAAAAAATTGTATTCTTGAAATGTATACTTTACAAATTCTCCAAATAGATTTACTTAATGAGGAAGAATATTTCCTTCTTAACATCATGTTTTTTGGAATATCTTCTTAAATTAAGAATATAATAATTAATAAAAGATTATTAATGATCCCGAATATTAAACAACATAACAGAAAAATGCATTGTTTAGTGTATATTCTCATACATCAAGAATATCTAATAAGAATGTCCGATAAGAATATCCTGTTTAGAAGATTCCTCTCTTAAATTAAGACAACACTTTCAGCGCTTATTTTAGAGTGAAATATTATAAAAGTAAGTGAAATATTCTTAAAATAAGAATACAATTGTTTCGGCGCGCTAAAGTTTGTCGCGAGTCGTTTTCTCTATCGGCAACGAAATACGAGCGGTACGTTGTGAATATGTAAGAAATAAATATTTAAGAACAAAAGTAATAATAAACATCAATGAAGCCGCGCGAAAGCGCCGCCGCTCGCGACGAGCGTTACACAGACGTTGCCCGCGCTTATTGTCTTCCTTTATGAAAATCCACGCGCAGTCGTCCTATAATTAATAAAAACTCGTTATATTGGACTCTTGAATAAACTGCGCCCCTTTTTTTTATTTATAATGTTATCTCGTTTGCAATCCGCGTGCTTTTCGCGTACCTGCCTGCATTTCCGCGCGATGATATAACGGGGGGAAAATTCAAAGGCGTGGAAACGGAATAAATGAGATTTACTGTGAAGCCGTCGTTCGCGAATTATTAATTTCACATAGCGTTTCCGGTTGGTAAACGAAAAGAAAAGCGGGGAGGAGGCGGGAGGGCAGCACATTACGCGCGTCTTGAGTGGCTATCGGGTTTTTCTTTGCTCAAGCGGAAGAATACGTGAAACAAACAAGATCCGGGGCGAATCAACTCTCTCTTGCCGCGGGAAAATATTTCTCTTCGCAAGTTTTGACCTTTCTGTGTAGCCGACCGACACATCCCCCGTTTCCTCGAGTATTTTTCTTGATATTATAGCACTTGTTAATCTACTTACACGAAACTTTTACATTTCACCTAAACTTTGCGCCGCACACGCGCAAAGACATCGACATGCACGGCTGAATCTGCTTTTCTCGTCGCGATTCAAGCTTTTATGATTTTGAACGCGAGATTAATTGTATCGCGAGACAAAGGCCCTTTTTTTTCCCTCTCGTTTCCCTTTTGCTCTATTGTGCGTGGCGATTGCCTCGTCAGTTCCTACTTTCCATCCCGGCAAAGAAGTGCACGCGATATTCAATAGGAAGAAATTAAAATCAATTGCGAGTCTTTGCGTTAATTTTCTCCGGAGCAGAGATTACGAGACACACACAGACACACGCGCGCGCGCGCGCGCGTGCACCCGCATGCACACACCTCTCTCTCTCTCTCTCTTTCTCTCCCGATTGCCCATTAATTCTATACCATTTAAACAGGGTACGCGCCGCTGCATCGCTCTACCACCCGTCGTGCGTTGCGGCCTTTCATTAATAATTCATGCTCTCTGCTTTACGGGGTCAACAGTGGACGTTTCTTTATCTGCGCCGCAAGTCGAGCGCGTTGCGTTGCACAAAGCCACCGACGGACGTGCGGCAAAGTAAAACCGTGCGGGCTGGACGCGCGTGCGAGTCTCGTTATACAGATTCCTACACTTAGCGTTTTGCAATATTCAAACGACTCGCCCCCCCGGGGGAAATGAAACGCTTATAAATCCCGTAGAATGTTTATAGATCCCCTGGTCGTTTGCCTCTCGCGCGGAGCAGCGACCGTGCTTGAACTCTCCGCAAAGTGAAAAATTTATCGCTTATCCTTTTTAACCGGTTGCGGACGGTAATTACGTGATAAAATAATGACGGCCGCTTCCAAGTGTTTTCGCGGCGGACAATTCGCGGCGGGCCGCGGCCGGACAATCGAGACGATCTCGATGCGTTTGCACGGGCGCGAGCGTATCTCCCGGGGCGATATTTTTCGTGTTAAATCTTTACCGGAACGTAAACTGAAGTATGCAAAACAGGTACGTGAGGTGACTAATTAAGTCTCAACGTAACGAGTTAAAACTCGGTTGAATTTACGCGACGGTTTCTTTTTCCAAGCTAAGAACTAGGCGGGTAGCCTGCAATGAAATTAATTGTTCAAGGTATTTCCCGTTACGGGGGACGGAGTGACCGATACGGGGGGCGGCCCGGGGCGCGTGTACTCGTGGTGCATGCCGGGATAACCGCGCGTATGCACCGTAGGACGGCCACGTCGTCCCTCTCTTACGGCGGGTAGAATATAAATTTCTACGAGCGCGTTTAGCGGAATTTACGAGCGTCATTTTAAGAACTGTTTTGCCTTGCTCAACCATATGGCTCCCACGTAAATATCTCTCACCCCGTTTCACCGTTAAAACTCGGTATTCGACCATTAACTGTACTCCCGTTTCCGCCTACTCGTGACGCGCAGGTTCCCTTCGCGCCGACGTCATCGGCGTAATTAGCACTTTACTTAATTGTGACGGGATTAATGCGACCCCCCCGGCCTGATTAAATCCTTTCCTTTCTTCCGGCCGCACGAGGAATCGGCAGTGCATCGCGGACGATGACGCTAACGGTGACTCCGCCGGCGAACCTGGCGGCGTTAGGATTGCGATGGAAAGTTGAGAAAAAAAATCCCGTTTACTTAGGTATTACTTTGAAATTGCACGTAAGCGCTTTATCGTAAGAGCGAGAGAAAGAAGTATTCTCTCCTAAGTAAAATATTACTTTTATCAATATGGACTCGGAGAAATTAAAAAGTTTTATATTTAGAAGGAGGGCTTATACGCCGCGAATAAAGGGAGCTTAGTTCCTATTTTCCAACCTTCATTCTTCAGAAAATAGTTGGAAAAGATTTCTAAAATAGTACGAGTGCACGTATATATCCCGTTCAAATGACAGCTTATTTAAAGCAGCAGAAAACTGTTCAATTTATCTAAAGGGCAGCAGTGACAGCAATATCTTCAAAGTTGGAATAAAATGGAATTAAACTACTATTCTAGAGCCAAGCGGAAGATAGAATATTGTTAGCGCGAGCGCGTGTAATGATTGCGTAATGATCTGCGTGAAAAAAACAGTTAGCAACCGATTTTGGGGCCCACAATTAGTAATTCAATTATTTCGATTGTTCGCGACTCTACTCTGGGAAAATTGTTGACCGTTCTTTTGTAGTTAAGCAACTTAACATTTCGGCTAGTGCCTCTTAAGTGAAAATTATCTTTGCGTTACTCGATCGACAGAACTGATTGAGAGAATGGATTAGTGATGCTTTAAAATCTTGGCTATAAATAAAATAGCTAATTGCGATTTTTGATTACGCGGGGTAAAATTCGTGAAAGATTGGAGTTACGAACAATCCAAAGTAATTCGATTGCTAGTTGTGTGCCCCAAAATGGGTCGCTGTCTTCTCTTTCCGTGAGTGCAAAGCGGTCGCGACGCTTCCCTCGAGATTCGACGATGATTTTCCTCGAGTATGCACGCTCGATCATACCCGGGGCGCATTGTGTCGCGCCGCGTCGCAGCAACCGTCGATATTTTCCCTGTGCGGCCGACATGTCGCCGTCGTTAGTTCGAGAATGGTATCACGGGCGCACGAAGGCGCGGGCAAAGTGAAAAATCGCGAGATGTCCCGCGCGAAATTGGTCCGCCGTCCATTCCCGAGACCTTGGCTGTTGCCGCCTCGCTCGTCCGCACGAGATATCGATTCGATCCGCCGGTGGATTTGCGTGGTCCTTTGTGCGAGAGGACGGGCCCAGGTGCCCGGACCGACGAGCCGTAATAGAAGGCAGTTTCCAAGGAGTGCGTTTGGAAACACTGAAGCCCTCTCTCCCTCCCCCCCCTGCCCCTCCCCCGAAGGTGAAAGGGTTTCCCTTCGTCTTCCTTCGTTTTCATCCATTTTTACCTCTCCGCTTCCGGCTGTCAGCTTTTCTTTACATACGTACATAGAGGTGTACACGTACGTGTATACGTGGCAGAGAGGACACTCGCATTTTAGCTACATATCTGCCGTAGATGTGTACGGCTGTCAGGCCTTCTTTGTACATCTCTAGTACATTTATATATATATATATATTTATATATGTCTGTGTGTGTGTCTACATATGTATGTACGTCTTCTCCGCGATATATCCAGCGAAATAATTCGTAATGCAATGGCAGAAATAAAAAAAAGGGGGAATATTTCGTATAAAAGTTGCACGGTTTAAAGGGTCGCATGACACTCGCGCGCGCGTATATACACGTACATACACGCCGCTGCCGGTCGTCGTCGCGTGAATTTGCCCTCCGCGAGAATTTCCATACGGCTACATTACGGCTTTTTAAGTGAAACGTCCAATTCCCGCTTCCGCTTATTTTCCGCCCTTAGTACACACGACGGCGCAATTTTTTTTTCCCACTCGCCGATCGCGAGGTTCGCGCCACGGGGATCCTTCGCGCGCGATTGCCACTGTCGCGCGCCCTTTCTCCCTTCCCCCTCGCCCGAAGTTACACGCGCGTTACGAGCGGAGGGAATTACGCGGCGAGATCACGCCGCATAAAACGCGTATAAACGCAAGACGCCGCTCCGCGCCCCGCTGCGTGCCCCGAATTACCTGAATAACTTCGTCATGATCGCACTGTTGGAATTTCACGATCGCGCTTACCGCGGCGACGGCGGCGGCGGTCACGCTCAAAATGCGGAAGCAACGTGGGCTGTGTATGATGTTTATCGATAAATGGGCCCTAGAGTACATTGGCAACTTGATATTTCCCGTGGGCGAAACGGGGGGCGCGCGAACGCGCAGCGCGAACGCGCAGCGCCGTTTGCGTTAATCACGCCTCGAATTACTTGCAACGAATAACGCGACGCTAACGTTGCGCGTAGCGTTTTAATCGAATCGAATATCTACGCCGACCCCGGCCGTTAAACAACGCCGCGGGTATTCAAAAAGGCCGGGGCGTTGTTCGGTTTACAAGGCACCCTCGTCCGCCCGTCCGCTTTGTATCTATTACAATCGATCTAGTGGCAATCTTGCAGTCTTGATATCGGCCCACTCTTTATTTTCAATTATTGGCTATTACGGCGTCAGTCTGTTTCTCGCCGATCTATATACGGGATCGACACGGTTTATCGCCGTGGCGGAACGATCGCCGGCCGTATATAACGCGATTGCGATACGGCATTCGATTCGGACACGCCGGCGCGTTATTTATTTCGAATTTTGGCTGCGGTTTCCGGCGCGGAAACAGCGGGCCGCTGCCGTTGCTTTCACCAGCCGGGCTGAAACGTGCCTTCGCCACGGCAAGGGAGCGGAGAGGAAAGAGGGCGGAGGGCTCGGTGCAGCGGTAAATATCCCCCATCAAAAACAGCGTCGGCAAATTAGCGCGCGCACTGGGCCCGCCTGTCTACTTGGGCACGAGACCGCGTGTGCTCGAAACGACGAGCCGGCCTCCGCAACGCTGTCGTCGAGAAAGCGCCGCGCGGAGATACGTGCCGTGCTTTCCGCTGGTCGCACGACGGTGGAACGACCGCCCCCGACACATACGGGTCCCTCGTCCCCGGATCGGCAGAATTTTAACTCGACACACTCGGTGAATTTGAAATTTCGGTCCAAGACAGCCGGGAAGCTGACTGGCGGCCGCCGCCGCCGCTTGTGCCGACCGCTCTCGCGTGAAACCGGACGGAATTAATCGAATATAAAACACGGCATTAAGGGGCGATCGAAGAGGATGCCTCGTTCCCTCCCGTGGCCGAGGGACGTCCCTCCCTCTCTCTCTCTCTCTCTCTCTCTCTCTCTCTCTCTCGCGCGCGCGCGCGCTGTCTATCGACGGGGATATTCTCGATATTCGCTCGTGTAAATTTCGCTCGAATACGTCCCTTCGCCGGAATTTCCGTCAAAGTGGTAACAGGTTATCTCGATTCTCATCAATTTATTTTCAGTCAATTTATCTTGACGGAGATAATGCCCGGCGGAACAGATCTACGGGCAGATTTCCTTCCGCGCCCTCCCGGCTGATACGCGGCCGCCGCCGAGAGAGCAGGGATCAGGATCCCGTTCGCGTTTTGCGGATTGTTTATTTGCGCGTGACGCCGGGACATTCCGTCCGCAAATAGTTTAGACAGAATTACCGGGAGGATTTGTAATCCCTCGCAAAAATATACGTGAGCCGGTTTACCCGCGCGGCCCCCGCTTGGCGACCAAGACGGGTAGCAACGATATCGCGGCGCCGTTGGGCACGGTCGGGGAGACAAAAAAAGGGGGGAAGGGGTGGAAAGAAAACGCGGGGCGTATACTTTGCGCAAATATTGTACTTGCGCCTCGGATGTTCTAAGTACGCGGCGCGCGGCTTCAAGCGGAAAGACAAACGTTAGGCGAAATGATCCGTTTCTTGCTTACCTTTTGGAACTGTACGTCTGGCGGCGTGGGACGAGAGAAAGAAATTGGGCGAAAATAATAGAATTATCGATAAAAACGAAAGCGCCCGCGCTCGCGCCCAAATAATTAGGTTCCAGCGCCGCGGCCGCGCGCGTTTTCCGCGCAACACAGCGGACATCCGCGTCCACTTAACGCGCGCGCATGCAAAATCCGTAAGTTTCCGTCGCAAGAACCCGGAGCGTAATTCGCTTGACTGAATTCTCGCGGGGAATTATTCAATCTCAGTTCGGTGCAACGGCGCCGATGCGACGCAGGGCGGTCGGTGACGTTAATTCTGTGACACCCGTCTCGGCCCGGGATTAACACGCGTATGTAAATCGAGACGTCGGTATTTTACATTTTCGAGTTAATATTTTAAGTTTTACCCGGGACGAATATATAAAAGGCAAGAATCCCGTCCGCCCTTCGGCAAAAGTATGACCATTTAATTCAATTATAACGCGACTGCTACGGACGTCAGACCCTACGTTTATTACTTTTTATTCCGAGGCAGCAGATTTATATGGAATTCGCCATACTTCCGTGGCAAGTAACAAGATTCATTTGCGACATTTCTTTCATTGCGCCCGCGTTAATTATACTAAAAATCTCGAGTGCAATCTTCCTCTCTCCTGGGGAACGGACGACGTATAGGCAGCGATTTGTTATGTTGATCTGCCGCGGGAAAATTCACCTCCCACGCTGCATTTTCATCATTATGTATATTCTCTTCTCTCACGCACTTATAATCTATTGTTATTTTAAGCGCGACAATCGCACCTTTTTTATTACTCCCGTGCGTTAGATAACGCGGTGGAGAATAAAGCATCCTAATAAACAGCTGTTTCTGTCACCGATTAATAAATAATAAAATCAAGACACCTCAAACGTGGTGTTTCCACGTAATTGGCGAACGAAAGGAGGAAAGTGGATACTTAAAAATCGCGTATCGACAGTTCTGTGTACTGTCGACCACCCGAACCGGAGTACAGTTTAAAGACGAAAAATAGACGCGAGGATAACATCTTTATACTGTTATTGCGATAAATATGACCACATGTCTCAGTGATCGAATTGATGAGACGCCCGCCTAGAGTGTAGGGAAGTCCAGGTTCAAACCGTGGCTGAGGTAATACTTTTCGCAATAAATTTTCTGTATTATTAAAAATGCCAGATAATTGTTAAAATATCAAATCACGTCCATTGGTCACTTTTTACGCGAATTACAGATCGCCGAGAGCGAAATTTAATTACGCGTTGTCTAGGAGAAATCGCAGCCTAAATATAATCAATGTTACAAAAAGGGAGTACGACCTGAAGTGCGCGGCCTAACGCAGTTTTACGAGAAATCGCGGGCGCCCCTTTGCGTAAAGGGCTTCTCCAAAATCTCGCGGGATCCCGTGCCGCTTCTTCGCGCTGTGCGATGCAATTCCGCGCATCCCGTGTTTTTGCACGCGAGGAAATGTATACGACAAAAACCTTTGCGCGCACTTTCGCGATAACATACTGTTACAATTTTTCGCCCCGGCGCACCGTGGAGTCTGCCAAAGGAGGAATTGTTCGGTACGCCCGAGTGAACTCACGCGTCGACCGAGACGCCGCCGCTTTGCGAATCCATATTTTCCTTAATTTACCAAGCGCGGATTTCCGGAAGCTCCAACCGGGAACCCCCGGGGGGATACCGGGGAGCGCGAACTACCGTCATCTCGAAAGCAATTTGAGTTTTCCGGCCGAGCTTTCGGAGAGACAGGGCCTGTACGAATTGGCCTAACGACACGTAAAATTATCAATCTGGGCGGCGACGCGACAGCTATCGGCGGCGATTTTGATGGAGCCGCCGATTAACAAGTTGCCGCTGTGCACCGAAGCGATCGCGATGTAAAATATTCGATGCTCGCTCCAATCATTATTTTTTCACGACACGCACATACGCGCGCGGGCGGCCGTGTGCGTCATACCGGCCGGCGCGCGCGGGAATAAAATGAAAGTGCGCCGCACTGTCGCTTTCGCGTTTTAAATTACAACGATTTATTAAATTATTCAATATAATACCTCCCGACGCGAAACGACATGCGGCCGAGCGAAGAGAATTTAACGTGAGCTGCATTACGCGACGGTCGTGCTTTTACAACTGCGTAATTTAGCAGTCGCAACGTTTATCGTTTAGCAATATCGTTTATTTTTCGCGCCGGGACTGCAAATTTTTCCGCTTTCTCGCTGCCTCGCGTCTACAATCAGCGTCGGCGGTTAGCGAGAAATACAGAAACGTACAATAACCGTGACGCGAAAGAGACCCTCGGCGCCGTAATGAGAACTAAATATGAAAATCGTGACGGAGCCTCCACGTGACTGTCGCGGGCGTCACAGTGACGTTTATTACGCGACGTAAAACGCCCGCGTTCGTTCCGCTTCCGCGGAGATGGTCTCGCGCAAAGAATTTCAGCGTTGTCGACACGAGCCACGTCGTTTGCCGTAATACCCAGCCGTAGGAAACAATTATCTCGAGACGTAAGATAACGCGTAGACCGCCGTGGAAATTTGCCAAAGCGACGAGGCGGCCTGGCCGGGGTAGAAGCTGGCGTCGGGACGATCAGCAGCTTCCGGTAGTTGCAGCCGAAGGCTATCGCACATACTCTCTCTCCCTCTCTCTCTCTCTCTCTCTCTTTTGTAACGCACGCAGACGCGTGTACAGGGATCATCCTCGCTGCTCGCGGTTTCATTAGCCCGGATATTATGAGGAAAGTTTCGGCTTCGGTCGGAGGACGTGGCGGCCCTCTGTCATTTGTCTTTCCTCGAATTAACGTCACGCGGGTGAATTGGCCGTGATGTAGCGCCGTAATCGCGCCATTATCCTCCTCCGATTCGCGCGCGAGATAAAGACGCACGAGAGCGCGATATTTGCACGATCCACAGGCATTGCAGTTGGATCCGGTCACGAACGCGCTAATACTATTTCCGCCGCGATCCAGCCGCTGCATTACGCGCGCGTACGCGAATTTACATATCAACGAGCGCAGGCTCTTTCTCTCTCTCTGACTGTCTTTCTATCTCTCTCTCTGTCTATCTGTCTGACTCTCTGTCCGTCTGTCTGTCTGTCTCTATGTCTATCTGTTTGTCTCTCTATCTCTCTTTCTCCCCCCCCCCCCTCCCTCCCACTGTCAGTATTAATCTGTCACAATGTACCGTGTCTTGCGCGACAGCACGGGACGATTTTTCTTGACGCTCGCGCGACTACTCGTGTCGAGCACCCACGGACTTGTCCGCGTCGACGACGAGCGCGTAGACTTTCATTGCGCAAGAAAGCATCGCCACCGCGAGGAAGGAACACGGTAAACGGTGGACGCGGGGGAGAGCGGGACGCGCCAGGAAAGAAAGCGAGGGTGAAATTTATACGGAAGATAATATATATCGGGACGGTATTTTGCGGCGGGCGCGCGCGCGCGCGTTCGACCACGCAGAGAGCGAGGAAAGAAGGGAGGAAAGAAAGAAAGATGCGAGTGGCTTATTTTTGGCGTAAGAGGACGCTCCCTCTCTCGCGGGGGCTAAAGAATGTCTTGCTTTTGATTTATACTCTCTTCTAAAAGTTGCGGATGCACAAACATCGTCTGGCACAAGGCGGATTGTTCTCGCACCTTCCGCCAAGCACGCTCGTACAAGGGTACTTTCTGCTACGGTCCAAAGATACAAAACCAACGTGGCATCCTGCTTACAATTTATGTGGGAGTTTCATCCGCGCTATAGCCTGGATCCGTAAAGGGTGCCTTTGCAAACGGATAATATATAATTGCCCGCAAGGCGTTCCGCTAAACGTGATTAACGTTAGAGAACTTCGGCGCGTGCGTGAGAATTAATATTAATTATTTATATTGTGCATTAATTACGACATCCGAGGCGGAAGATTAATAGCGGCTGAAAGATTCAGCAACGACCGTAATATCCTCCTCCGGAGGAGGCTATCGAATTAAAATGCTCGTACGGAGGTAATAACGAGGCTCTTTTCTAAAAACGGATCAACGTTTATCCGGCCGAGACTTTTCGCTCGTACGAGAACCAAGAATACTCGGCAATTTTCCATATATATTATTGAAACTGCTGGCTCTTGGTCATCGTAATGCTCCACCTGCTGTTTATCCACTCGGCGGCGATCGATCCACGCGCGCTGGCGCAAACTCGCTGCGAGCATCTCGATATCCGCATGTTACCGGAAAAATGTCTTTCTATTATTTCGCGAAAACAATCCGACGCCATATATAGATCTCGTTATCTCCAGACAAGTCTTGCGTACCGGCATCGAACGCGCTCTTAACTTTCTCGCTAATGTATCGGAAACTTTCCGGCCCTCCTCGTCGTATCGCACGTTCAAGATCGAAATTAACGGATCGGTCGGGCGAAATTGACGCATCGGCGGCGCGAAAGTCGGATCGTACGGGCGCGGCGGAACAAAGGGTGGGTGTGTGCGAGCCGTAATTTTTAACTTGACTCGCGTGCGAGGGGATTCGTGCCTAGGCACTTACGTGCGAGTTAACGTCGTGAATGCAACACGAAATGAGCGACGGCCGCCTGCGCGCACGACAAACGATGAACCTCGGCGTATCGTGCTAATTACCCAATAAACGGTACAAATGATATTTAGAACATGTCAAGCTTAACATCCACTCGAAACTTCGCTGCTGCTTGCCTGCTTCTACCGAATGATAAACTCCTGATTAATTGCGTGCAAGCCGGATGCGTTAACCAACGTAAATGGCTGGCGACAATAGCGTTAAGCGATATGTCGGGACTAGAATGGATTTCTACGAAATTTGTTTTCTCAATTTCCCTCCCGCTGACTCTTAAACCTCCCTCGAAACATTTTAGCCGTTTTACAGAGCGAAGAGTCGCTTTCGGGGTAGAATGCGGGCCTTCTGAGTTATGGGACCATCGACATATAAAAATGGACCGAGAAACGCAGTATAGGATATGCCTGTCTCTCTTTAATGTAGGGGCGTCTTTTGACCGTCAACTGCATTAGAGAGAGAGACAGACATATCGACAAACAAAAGCGTGATAATAAGGCAATGTTAAAATCAATTAGAGTAAGGAGTCGTCGGATAAAAATTTTTCGAGAATCAATCAAAAAGCCCCATGCATCGACATAGAATGAACTGAGCGTCGACTAGATTAGAGAAAGACAGACATATCCTACTGTGTTTCTCACGCTCAGATCTATTCTATATGTCGATGCATGGGGCTTTTTGACTGACTAGAAAAGACAAAACGCGCGCTTTGCGCGCGTAATTTGTAGTTGAGCATTGTGTATTAAAGAAATTTTTTATACACGCAAAGAAGTAATTGTATGCGCAACGTCACTTTAAAATAAAAGAAAATTTATCACTCACTGATACGATTCGCAATAGCAGCGTTGTACACCGTTAACTGTATATGTATGGTAAACTGTAAAAATACAAATATGTATATGATTAGTATAGAATAATTATAAAATCGAAATTATTGTATTAAATATACTTTATATTTTATATTTTTTAAATAAGTATTTATTAAAATATATCACTATATAGAATACTGAAAAAGTTTTTCTTTTACATATAAACTCACAAAATTTTATACGTATGGTTTTGTCTCTAACACTTATTCGAATCCGCGTTCAAATAATTTGAATAAATAAAATAAAAACACAAAACAGATGCTTTATTTTGCACAAGTAGCAAATAACATAAAGATGTGAGACACTTACCTTACGATTTCTCCGCCGTTGCCCGATGCCTCCGAAGCCTCCTCCTCCTCTCAGATATCCTTGTTGCACTCACACACTCACTCGCGAAAATCATCGATCGCGCGAAATTTCGGGCACTCCCGTACGCGATGTGAAATACTGCGAAACGCACGAAATATTATTAACAAATATCGCGTGACTTTCTGTCATATAAATTACTCAAACTAACCACTTGTATTTTTGATTCGGAAGAATATTGGGATAAATCACTTTTGAATTGGCGATATAAAACGCAACGCGAGCATAGGAAGCATAATCTGC
Organism: Vollenhovia emeryi; assembly: GCF_000949405.1. NCBI lineage: Eukaryota > Metazoa > Arthropoda > Insecta > Hymenoptera > Formicidae > Vollenhovia > Vollenhovia emeryi. The sequence continues at coordinate 984,056 of NW_011967239.1, read as the reverse complement.
GGTAAAGAAGTAGTTATTAGTCCGCAACGTGCAATAAGCGACTTTCTTTACTTCCGGCCCGTTCGAGTTGCGAAGAACGACAGAGCGAATTACAGCGCGAACACCGAAGTCGCACAAATTTCTCTCCTTTTCCCGAAAATGTAACAGATTACACGAAACCGATAGATAATTAAAAGCGCGGTGCGTAAACGAGATGTAACCGCGACAAAGTACCACGGTTTACATTCATATTTTAGATGAGTTGATAAAGAGATACGTTGATAAAGAGCCGTCGCCGCAACTTGTAAATCGTTTCTCATTACAAGTTGTAGAAACTTGATAATTAATCGAGAAACGTTACCTGTTACTGATAAAGGTGTCCAAATCAATAGCGTTTTATCCCTGCATTTATCGCGATCGAGTCTTGGAAACCGATAACGCAAAAGTAATAAGCAAAAGTAATGACACGCACGGAGCGACTCTCGCTGCTGCCTGCCGGCACGACGTTCGGCGAGCGAGTGCGAGCGAAGCGACCTTCAGCTTACACGATGGCACGCAAAAACATCGTACGTCACCGCGCTGAGTGAAAAACAACAAAAAAACGTTGAGAATTCGTTGTCCCGCTACGTAATGGAAAATTCCGTACTTAATATTTTACATTACTTTGTTCCGTGACTGTTTCTACGTTTTGCGTATCATTCTGCGGACTTATTGGTATCGATTAAATCAACGATTAATTCTGTTTAATCGAGAAGATGTTTCGAAGCAAAAATCGTTGTTACTTAAATTTTAATTATTAAGATTAAAATACAAAGACTATTATACAAATGTGTATTTCTGAAATGCAAATCTTCATTTACTACGAATCTAAAAGAGAAGTGAAGCACACCGCGCTTCGAAAAGACCAATCGACATCGCGGAAAAGAGGCCTCAACTGTTCGATATTAACGACAATCGCGCTGGTAACATCTCCTTTTTAGAAAGGGATTCTTGAAAGATTTTGAGCCGACTTTTTCTTTAACTTAAATAGCTTTTCACCCTGATTTTAACATTGTCTTATTATCACGCATCCGTTTATAAATATATATAGCTCTCTCTCTCTAATGCAGTTGGCGCTCAGTTTATCCTAAATATGTCGATGCATCGGGCTTTTTGATTGATACTTGAAAAAGTTTGAACCGACTTTTTCTTTAACTCAAATAGCTACTTTCCACCCTGATTGATTTTAACATTGTCTTATTATCGCGCACCCGTTTATCGTTAATAAAATCCGCGCGATGACAGTACCCGGGTCGAGGAAATTGAGATATGTATCCGATCAGTGTAAATCGTATTACAGGAGTACGCGGATAAAATATATGTCGCGAAGAAAGCAGCGACGTTAAAACGAGGGAACGCGGTATTGTATCCGAAGATTTATATCAAAATACTCGGGCGGAGGGGAGGGGGGGGGCAGGTTCCTGTCGTTTCTCTCGAACGGACCTCTCGCGCCCGATAGGATTTGTCACCCGGAAGAATTTTAATAGATTTCGGTAAAAGATAGCTCCGGGCGTTCGTGCTTTTGACACAGGAATTCACGATGCGGGAATTTGTCAGGCGGCAGAAAACGTAGGCGCGCGCGCGCGGCTGTTAAGTCGGGTCGGATATCGCGCTATACCACGGTTATCGGCGCGGTGACAAAAAGGCGTCACGCCGGTCGGCGGGGCAAATGAGCCCTTTTTTCGGATCGACGATGGTCCTCCGACGGCGGAGGATTACACGGTCCTCACGCGAGGGTGGAAGGAAAGGGGGCGCGCGAACCAAGGGGGGGAAAGACCATCCCGCCCGTCCGTCCGTCCCGAGAGCGCGGGCGGCTCTCGTTCTTACGCCGGGAATTTTCAGGCGTCAGGCTTTCCGGAAAATTTATGGCGGGGTCACAGCTTGGATCGCCATGAACAGTGCTCACCCTCCTTTATCCGGGCTTGTTATCGTTCTGAACCTTTTCGCCCCCGCAGGTGTTACGCGCGTATATATACGTGTACGCGAGCGCAAAGCACGCGCGTACGCGCACGTTCCGCGTCTCGGGAGACGTCACGGAGGGTGGCGGCGATTCCGTTTTCACGGGGGCCCCGATCGTGCGGTACCGCCGAAAAATAATCCGACCTCAGCGGCGCGGATCGAGCGTCGCCGCGATTTGCAGCGTCCGAGATAAAGCGGCGAGGGGTGCGGGGCCCGAGTGGATTCAATGAAGAACGCGCCGAGATCTTTATATCTGGGTGAGAAAGGGGCGAGGCGGGGATGGCCGGCGATCCAGTTACCGATTTATTGGACCATAAATTATCCTTAACAGACGTCGATAGCCGTGGAAGTTCGTATCTTCCGTTTTTAGAGCCACAGGCGGCAGTCGCGCGATCATCCAATTTCACGGTGGATATCATTTCTTGCATATCCCTGAGAAGACACATTTTGCAATTATGATATGTGTACGGCGCGACGTCGCCGCGCGCACGTCAGGAAACGTAAAGCTTCCGGGGAGATTTATCGACCGCAATTTTTGACGCTTCCCGCGAATATCGGGCCGCTTTTCTGTTAGCTGACGTTTCACGAATACAAGATATCGGCGGCGACGGCGACGAGGATGCGCGGCGACATCCACCGACTTCCCTTCCCGGCGCTCGGGCAGGAATCCAATCGCCGGCTTCGCTCGTCGCGCAGCATTTACCGCTAAAGTTGAGCAGTTGACGAATTTTTCATTTACGACGCAATTATCGAGCCAGAGAAGCTTGGGAGTGTTACGGCGGGGAGTAACGGATGGGAGTGCAATAAGTTATATATAGACGCACATGTTTACGCGTCTTGGACGACGTCGGGGCGCAGTGCATGGAAATAATTACGATTCCGACGCTTCGAGCGTTTCTACATCGTGATAAAGAGAACGGATTAGAGAGAGAGAGAGAGAGAGAGAGAGAGAGAGAGAGAGAGGGGGGGGGGGAGTAGAGAGGAGGTAAAGAGATAGAGAGAACGAAACCGGGAGCGACGGCAGAAAAGAGGAGATAACGGGCGACAAGGAGACGCAGATCCAATTTGATGACTGGATACACATCGCTGAATGCGCGTCTAGCTAAAGTAATTATTAACGCCAATTGCATCGTAATTAAACATCGCTGCACCTTCGTTGTACCCAGGGGTGTCCGGGAGCATTAATCGCTGGATTTTCTTATTCGTGCGAATCGCAACGATTTTTCTCCCCTCTCCACCCTCCGCCCCTCCCGCTCTCGCTCACAATGGCCTGGCATTGATACCGAAATAAAATCGCTACACGTAGCTCGCGGGGAAAAAGGAAGGCGACGGCTTAAAGTTGCAAAGGAAAAAAGGGGTTGGGGGGGAAAAATGGAAAAGCTCCGCTTTATGCTAATCGAAATGTGTAATTAATGTCGCCGTCAGGCCGCCCGTGTAACGCGGGCGGCTCGTGTAATACTGCACGACCAGGTGTTCGTTGGCACCGGCTTATCGCCAATCGGTGCATAAAGGCGTTTTACGGTCGCAACAACGCCGCGCGTTCGCTCAAAACGCCATCACGGCGCATAATGCATAATTCCCGAGTATATCACCAACCGCGGCGTTTACCGTTTCTTTAAAGGGGTGACACGACTCGGCACTAAGAAGGCGGCGGCGGCGCGCGCGCGCACGGCTCTTTCATTCCACACTGATCACCCGCGCATCGCGCTCATTACGTCCCGCAGCTAGACGGTCCATTAATGCTGCGAGCAGATACCGGGGGAGGAGGGGGGCGCGCTTTAATTGTCCGTTATAACTCAGGCGAACGTAACTTTTCCCGCAGGGATGTCAAGGAGGAGGAGGAGGAGGAGGAGGGCGGAGGCTAAGCGGTAGCAGATAGGGAGAGGGCCGGGGAAATCGGGGATCGCAACGTACGGTGGGCAACGGGGCGGAGAACAGGGGGGGAGGGCGAGAGGCGAGGAGCCGTGGAGAACGGGGCGGGCGAACTCGAGAGGTAGCATTTTAAGTTCGCGAGGGTGTTAGTGAAAAGGCGACATTAAAACGTCAGGCCACGTCTTGTATGCATCCCAGGGGTCGCGGATGAGGCATCGTCAAAAAAGGTGGGGCGGTGCCCCTAAATCAGTGTAATCGGTGACCTGCCTGGGGAGTACATTAGAATAATTTACGACGTCCCGCAGCAAGACGTAAAAAGACATCGTGTAACGCTTTTCGTTCCGCTTCTCGTTTCTCTACGTCGCCCGTTCTATCTCTTTCTCTCTCTCTCTTCCCTCGCCGTCTCTCCCCTCGGCCCCGCTCCGCCCCCCCTTTGTCTTTCCATCGCGTAGAATATAACCAGCGATTCTGGAATTAATTAAAGTGTAATTAACTTAGCGGCAAAGTCATTTTCGTCCGTAGCTCCGCTACCCCGCCGGCCGAAATACCGAAACATTCCTGCCGCCGTTTCGGGCCCCCGAGTGTCCGGTAGGTAGTTAATACGTTACCTGCGTGCATACAGAGAGATATTTACCGCGCATCTGTTCCGGAACAATGATTCACCGGCGTATCCGCGGAGCCGCCGCGGCTCACCGCGGGCGCAGAGGTTTCGGATAGCTTATCCGACCGCCGCGAAATTTCGCGGTTAAGTTCGAAAGGCGGCGCGGGGGAATGCTTCTGACACCCGAGTTTCATACGTTTACCTCTCTTAAGTCTACGGCCGCGCGGCCCAAGTCGACCCAAGTAGATCAAGCCGGACGAGGGTCAACTAAAACTCGGGGAATAACTCCTTACGTCCTGTACAGACTTCGATATGAGAGTGAAGGTTCCTGGCGGCCGCGGCCGTTGCGGTCCGCTGCGGTATCTCGGCCAACTTTGCAGCGCTAACTACGTTATCGGGTGCAACTCGGATAATAACAAATTGAATTATACAACGAGGGGGGGGGCGAATTAAATTTTGTCAAACGCAGGGCGGACGACGACGACGACGACGACGACGACGACGACGACGGCGCGGCGGGAGTCGTCGAGTTCGAGTTATCGATTTCTCCTCGCTCCTGTCTTTATTCACGACCCCCGTTTCCACGTCGCCGCGTTGAGATGCGAGACGCCGGGCGACGAGAGCCGGTCCGCTCGGACTTGACTCCGTCCGTCGATGTACGGCACACAGGAATCCGTAGGGGCGAACACATTCTTTCGGTAGGCGAAGGGATTAGGCAACGAGTGTACCCACGGGGAATTTTCCCTCAAGATCGCTCGGCGAGGTGCTCGGCGGGGTAGAGTCGGGCAACTTCCGCTCACGTGGCAGCTCCGTATGTTCTCTCCTGAACGGGGACGCGTGCCTTACACGCCGGATCGTCCGTCCCCGGGGACGCTTACTTAACGGTTAACTCCTCCCGGCTCCGCTGCTAGGCTCGTATTGTATAGCTGCGACTCGTAAATATTTCCCAGCGTGTATTAGTCGTGGTGTATGTTCCCCGGCGTGGTTAACCGATAACGTTTCGTCCCCTGGAGGGATTGCAAATCGAAATTTTATCTACCAGGAATCGATACCAGGCGCGACAGTTTTCAGAATTAACGAAGAAAGGGCTCGCAGGATATAAAATATAAAACGCGCGAAACCCTTTTTCCCCGCGACACGTGGAAGAAGATCCTGTTATTGATTAGTAATAAAAATGACAGATTCCGTCCGCAGGCGCGCGCACGCCGAGCTTGACGCGGAGAAGCTATTTTGTCGCCTTGGAAAGAATTCGTTTTCCGCGATTCCGCGGAGCGGCGGCTTCGTGTCTACGGTATGGCATTCCAAATTGATAAATCGCGACGTGTCGCGGCAACGTTTGCGTAGCGTAACGATGCCGCTTCTATCCGCACCTCGCGTCAGAAACGATCATCGTCGCGCCACCTGATGCACGCGCATATATCCCATCGGTATTCGTGCAAATGCGGATTCCTGCTTCCTCCCCACGATCGGCAAATATTCGCGTTCCGAATGCTCGCTCGTACGTAATAATTAACGCGTATTGACACGCGTAGCGAATGCGTGTTTCCTCGAACACACGCTCGGCTCCACCTATTTGCCCCGAGCGCGGGCATGTTTTCCCGGCGTCAAGACTCGCCGATTCAGCGAATCCCCTCCGCGACGCTTTGAATAATGCAATGATTAAGCGCGAAAGGCTCGAAGAGGCGGCGCCGTCGCTCGTCGATGCACTTTGGACCGATACGCACCCTTGTTTCACAATAAGGCGACGCAGAAATTCATCGCCCATTCGGCAAATTCGGTACGTCGATTTAAACGAATTCCGCCTTTAAGCCGGAAGGAACCGGGGGAACTTGTCAGAAACTCTAGGTATTCGCAAAATAAAGCTATTCAGCCGCTCACAGAACTATCCCAGTCCGAATTTCGTTGAGAAGTTGGCACCCCATTTTTTTTGTTCAGTTATAAATTCAACGGCATTATTAAGCAGAATTACTGAAGACACCGACAAGCTTTAGTCTCTTTAAGATAAAACGGAAACTTCACTTACAGCTACGCTGGCAAAAAATTTTTTTAAACTAAGTAAATAGATTTACGCAAAATTATTTTTTTTACTGCAATAAATATTATAAAAATATCAAATTTCAAGCAAATCTATGTATTATATGAAGTGAATTAATTTAAGTCGTTACATTTTCTACATTCAACCAACGATTTCACGAGATATAGAGTACTATTTGTTAAATGAAATAATTGTTTTTTTGTTAAACGTTTTTGTTAAACAGACAATTCCAATTTTCTTCGCAGTGAAAATTACAACTTGGTGAACATTTTATAGAATTAAAATAAATTATCTATTCTTTGATATTTAACAAATACTTAAAGCAATGCATGTTTTAATTTGTGTTATTTTTTAAATTTAAGTTAATAAGCTATTAGGAGCCACCTAAGGAATAATTTTCTTCAGTAAAGTAATGTTTTTTAATTAAGATATTTTTTATGAGTGTAGAATTTTAATGTTGAGAGAGAGAGAGAGAGAGAGAGAGAGAGAGAGAGAGAGAGAGAGGTGTTTAAGCAATATAAATAAAATATGTTTGAATCGTATCGAATTATCTTTCTCGATTCGGCAGCTGTCTATAAAATACTTTGTACATTGACAAAGTGAAATAATTATAAATTACAATAGGTCCTTTCGCGAGAGCACGTTGAAATTATAAATAATCGTCCTCTGATATAAACACCGTTCTAACATAACGCACGGTATATACACGTTATCGTAATTTCAGTAAACGATAGTGCATTATTTATTGCGCCAACATAAAACGCATTAATTACACCGTGTTCTCTTTGCTAATTATCTTAATTGGGCAACGTCCCACTGGGATGGAATTTATGATGAAATTAGCGCAGTGCTGATGCATGATGGAAAATAGTGGAGGATGGAAGGACCGTACGGACCAAAGCGGTTTGTACTCGAGAAACTCGAGTCGATAAGTACCGGAAGCTGCAAGTTGTCGGGAGTAAACGGCAGCTAATGAGAGAAACGAGTATTCGGCGGGGGTGGCTATCGCATCGTTCGAATTGTAAAGACAGCGGCGCGCGCAACTTGTCGAAAGATATCGGCCAATCGGTGAATTAATTACACCCACGCCCGCACAATAGTTTCCGGGCGCTTCATAATTGAAAATATAATTAGTTTACTTGGGCGAGTACACTAGGCGCGCGTATCATTCGCGGGAATCCATTGAAGATAACCCGGGCAACGAAAGAGCGCGCCGCTCGAATATCGCGCTCGACGATGTTCCATTAGCTGTATTAAAGTTTTCGAGGATCATTAAAATTATCGCGGATTATTAATCCCGCTTTGACAACCAAAATGTCATCGTGTGGCGTTTTAAAGCGAATTTCGAGTGATCCTATATACGTAACTATCGCCCCGGGCTGAAATGCGTGTATGAAAATTACGACGGGAATAATCGTGGCATTAATGGGCCAAGCTCGGAATGAACTCTGTTCGAGCGTACGGGAGGAAATATTCCGGCCGAAAGTAACTCAGCGCGAGCACGCGCAAGATAGTTGACGCGAGAGAGAGAGAGAGAGAGAGAGAGAGAGAGAGACGCTGGCCAGGCAAATAAATAATTTATTCGGATATCAAGAAACGCACTTTGTGCACTTTGCGGGGCCATTTGAAACGGTTATTTCTGGACGCGGAGACATCGTCGCGGGGGCCCTCGGCTACGTGAAATTCTTTAACAGACGAGAACGTTACATTATGTTTCGCGAGGACAGATTAAGAACAATCGATCAGCGTGACCGAGCGATGGCTGTACGTGAGCTGTAATTACAAACGATTTCCGCGGAAGCTTACAATTTTTGCTCGACGATTCCGGGTGAGCGAAGTTACCGTTGTAAGTTAACGTTCGTTTAATCGGGGGATTATTAAAATTCTCGCAGCGAGCGTGCAACAATAGCCAATAAAATCCGATTTCGCCGGTTTATTTCTTGCGTTTGTGCATCTGTCCCGCGATTAATCGAAACGCTGGGATAATTCGGGCAGCTCTTTTTAGCACAAACGACGAAATACCGTTCATTAATCATGCGAATTAAGCTACCGAAATAAATGTTGAATGATAATGCCGCGCAATGCCGCCGTCAAGGGCCGGGGACAGAGTCAAGCGCCGGACTAAATCGTTATAACGCCAAATTTATGCAAATTGGGTTTAGCAAGTTTAATACACCTTGGGCGGAGTTTACCTTAGTCCTCAAGGAACGTCTTTTCCACTTTGCTTGTCGATTGATCGACAGGTCTGAGATATCGATTTTCAAGTGGCCGAGGAGGCGACGCGGCGGAGACAGTGCTGAAATTACAATTTATCCAATTTGAAACCCCGTCGCGCGCGCGCGCATATTACGAACATATCGTATTTCGAATTAACAAATAACGTGCAAATTATTTAACTGCAAAACTCGATTCGGCGCATCAAAACGCGAATTATGAGATATCAATGGGCTGCGGGCTTTAATCGTCATCGTCGGAATTCTAATGAATTATCAAGCAAATGATATTTGCAGAAAAAAATTTTATGCAAATACACAGCCACCCTCGATGCATGTTAAATTCGGTTAAACAAATTTAACATTTACACGTTTTGATGCGTTTACGCGTGCATAGCCACGGGACGCGGCGCACAATGTATTTTCCGTGGATGAAGAGCAACGACCGCATCTCGAATATCGAAAACGCGAGATAATATTTAACAGCGATCGGCTCGGGTGAGAAGCTTATTATATTTCATAGCTAACCGCCGCGCGTTAAAACTATATACGAGTATATGCGGCAATTTCGCGATTCGCGCGCGTCGCGATGGATTTCAAAATCGGGAAATATATAAATTGCAGCACCGAGGGTGTAGATTTGTAATTTTATATGAAATTCGTGGCGACCGACCCTGCCGAAGGGTCGCTCGTCGAGCGACGACGCTCGGCCCTGCAACGTCGAAAGATCCTCACGCCGGCGCATGGACCGGCCACGCCAGCATGGCCGATACTTTAGAAAATAGAAGCGGTAAAGGGCTTCCGTGGCCATTCGCAGAGTTTGGATCGTGATTGATGACTGTTCCAACGAGCGATAGCCAAGTGTTTTCGAGCGTGGAGGTGCCGAGCTAGCTCATTCAGCACGCATCGTTCCCGATCCCGGCAACGCGATGTACGTCACGTATCCGTCCCTCGTCTCGGGCAAGTTTCGCGTCAATACCGTTTCATCTGGAATGCACGTCGAGCGGAGGCCGTCTTGTCAACGGCATCCAATCCGCGATCGAAACGCGCGCGTACGCGCGGGCGCGGGCGTAATTAAAAGAGTCAACGCAACGAGAAGACGCGGCGGCCGCGCGCGGATCGATCGCGATTTACTCGGATCTGCGAGCCCGATAAGACACAAGCGGCGAAATATATATTTGGCGGGATCGTACACGCGTTATCGGCCGGCGTGCATTAGCGCACGATGAATTCTCGGTAATTCGCTGACCCTTCGCGATTACCGGTCGTGTTTTTCGCCGCTCGTACGTACCGCAATTTAAGCTTGATAACCGCATTAGTTGTGATACGCGGACGAACGCGAATTATCAAGCAGGAACGTCCAGGACGCTAACGTTCATTCGCTGGCGAGAGGGATTTCGTTATAAGGGAATGCAATAGCGATTAAATACTTCCGTTATCTCGCTGAGCGATATCCTATTAAAATCCATTCGATCGTCGGTAGAACGGTCGGGGCTCTGCTCGTATAATTTTATTAACCCCGTTATGAGCATCAAACGAATCACGGGATTAATAGGATTTCGCCTGTCACAGAACAACGAATCCTATTCCAGGCTCTCAGTAGAACATTGGCGGGCGATCGAGTGTCCGTGCAGGACAATGAGTCGTGATCGATCTTCCCTCTTTCGCTCGCAACATGTGAAACGCCCCGTGCGCGTTTTACAGCCGGCGAGAAGAAACGCGAAATTAACAAGGTTATTAAACCGCTCGGTGTCTTTGGCAGAGATTGCCTCCATAATAGTATCCTAACGCGATTAATCATTTTTAGCACAACGTACCTTGTCAAACGCAGTTATACACGTTACGCATTTATACGCCGCGTTTCTTACGCCGTTACACATTATTAATTAAACTTGGAAAATAATTAAGAGATAGTTAGGCGCGCACGAACGCGTTTTGTGCTGCACAAAGTAATTCCATTGTTACGTTACACATATCTTTCGGGCTTGTTGAGAGCGGTTGCATGAATTCAATTGTTTAATTCCTACTCATCGTGCGAGCGCATTATACGCGAGAATATTACGCTCCAGAAATCTCAAGTATTGAACAATGGGGAGAGACTCGATGGAGGGAACTGAACACGCGGAGATATCAAGTTTTCCACGACTCGCCCCTCTCCCCGCCGCCGCCGCCGCCGCTCCCTTCCGCCGTGGCATTATCAGAAAGATGGAATTCTAGATATAATGTGTCACGTCAAGTCATCATACGCATTTCGAACCGTGAAATTGCTATTTATTCTCGGTGCGCGGGTGCGCGGCGCGAAGAGAGGCGGAAAAGTGGCGGGCGAAAGGGGAGAGACAAGGGGAGAGAGAGAGAGAGAAAAACAGGCAAGACTGGCGGGCGGACGTAACCATTTGGCCACCTCGAATCCATTACGGACAAAACTACCAAGTTATCACCGCGCTAGTTGCCAAGACACGCCGGCTATATACAAATGCAAACGAATGCGGGAGTGTTTCTGGTTTAACGATGCCCCCCCTGCCACCCCCCCCCCCTCTCTCTCTCTCTCTATCGTTGGCGAAGAGGCAGAGCAAATTTTGTGATCGTCGGGACGGAAGATTCGAGTGCAACCAAAGACGTTCTCGCGCTTGAAATTCGAAGGTGGCTGTTTTCGATGTTAACTTCGTTCCTATTGAAGATTCGATCACCCGTGAAAATTGAATAGCTCGAGAACAAGGCAGATTGAAAAATGTCAAATGTAGAGAGAGGCGCGACGCAAAGACAAGCGGACGTAATAAGTCGACGTGAAACGCGAAAGGCCCCTGTGGGATTTTGATAACGGTTAATTCAGCCCGGGAGTAATAGATTTCTCCCGGCATCGCCCCGGAACGTCGCGGATCGCAACTTCGCTCGCTCGCGGTGAAATTAATTTACACCGCGGATCTGTCAATTTCGCGGGAGCGAAGATCTGTTTTCGTGACGTCGGAAAAATTAAATCCCCGGGCTCTTGGGCCGCCGCTTCGTGCATTATTATCGGGAATATAAATTCCGTCCCCTCGACCCGAAAACGATCGACGGTGCCGTACGTTGCGGATCTTCGGGGGAGACGTCGCGGCGAAGAAGCGGCCTGACGTGTGAGCACGATCACGTCGTTTCGTTTCATTTGTTTTCATTCCCCCGCTAAGGCATAATGGATATCGCGGCGGAGTTGGCAAAGGGAACGGGGGCGTTCTGGCGTTTCAGTGAATTTAAATCTTTCGTGCGGGAGAGAAGAAGTTCCTAGGGCGTGTCGAATGGTGGTTGTCTAGTCTGTGGGAGAAAACCGCCCAGGCAAGAGACAGAGAGAAAGACAGACACAGAGAGAGAGAGAGAGAGAGAGAGAGAGAGAGAGAGAGAGAGAGAGAGAGAGAATGGCCGGGTAATAAAACGCTAAAAGCGTCTTACGCGGATCGAGAGCGGCGCAATATAGCGCTAGTTGACGCGGGCTTCTTAGCTCTTTATTTGATATTTATTCGCATGGAAGCTCCCCTAAGATACCGGGGTCCAGGCTTCCGCCAGACGTTACGTCGCGCCATGTCTGACGTAATAAAGTGCAACGTGACCGCGGTGCATTATACAGGTCCGCACCGGCAGGAGTTTACAACGATCTGGTCCGGGACTGTCTTGTCATATCCTTGTTATCTCTACTTATCGCCCGGTACCGCGCGGACCCCCCCCCCCCGCGCTATTTTCTTCCCCGTTCGAACGGGAGACCGTTGTTACCGCAGTATCGTCGAGACGCGCGCAAATGAGCCCGGGGCGCAAAAGTTATCCCCGGCGCCCGGTACTGAATTGTTTACGGTCGAAAACGTATCAATGTAGCATGTAATTATTGCAAAGTACATTTCTCAGCGCGCGAAATTACACGCGGAATAAAATATTGTCATTAACGTTGTTTCGTGTATCTAAATAAACGCGCGATACTAGCCGCGGGTAAACTGCTTTCGGTTCAAAATTGATATCCAGTTTTTGCGCCAGTTAGGGAATAATGACGGCCGCTTTGGGATGATAAAAAAAATACGCGCGCGCGCATACATCGGGCGATTTATGAATGTCCGGCGCACCAAATCACTGTTATAACTCGGCGTGCCGGTCGGTTAATAATTCGCGCTAGCAATTTTTCGTGAATTCGTGAATAAGCGGAATATGCGCGACGGCACGTGATTGACGCGGGCGGACGGAAGGGCCGTATTACGGGAATGGGGTCAGCTTTTTTGAATTTTCTACATCTCGTTACATCCGCTCGTAAATCCGCGACTGAATATAATGGCGCGGGCGGAAATAGCGGCGTATTATTCGGCAACTGTAGCGGAACGATCGCCTTCGGAACCGCGCGCGGGTGTAAGCCGTAAAAATAACATTGCGCCGCTGCAACTCTTTCACGGCTCTTTTCCACCACCCTCTTCACAATTAGACGCTCGTAGAGCCCGCACGCGCGTGCTACGTAGGGGCGTACGTGCGCGAGGACTCGTGCGAGACCCGATGAGATTACGGGAAAGCAGATATTCGCTTACACCGACTTACTTTCGAATAGAACACGCGGTTTGTAATTCGAACGCTTCCGAGAGCGGTACGTGAGAGAGACGTTAGGTACCTGTTATATCGCACGGTGTTACCTGTACTCGGTGCCGTCTGGGAGCCGTTGCTGCTGTTCTATCGAGCGTTCTCGGGTGGAGCAGCAGCCAGCCAGCCAGCCAGCCAGCGAGCCAGCCAGCCAGCCAGCCAGTCAGCCAACCAGCTACAAAGTCCGTTTAGAACTTTGGATCCCCCAAGTGCTTCACCGATCCGCCCGCAACCAGTTATAAATCGCGCGCATCCACCTTCCTCGCTCTGGCGTGTCCGAATGCGGACTTTCGGCACGCGCGCTAATTTATGTAGGCTCGCGATATCGAGGGGGATGCACGCCCCCTCGAGGGTCGATCAACTTCCGAGGACCGGACTCTTCGCCGTTCTATTTCCTCTTTTTCACCCCCTCCCCCCCGCAAGTTCGAGCTTAATCTGTCAGAATCCGAATTTAACTGGCGCGCGCTGCACTCTAATGCGCGACCGACGCTCTAAACGCGGTCGAGAGAAATTGGAAACGATCGTTTAAACTCGGAGGCGTCGGTGCAACCACCTGGCAAATGCTCGCAACGAGCTCGTTTATCGGCTCGCCTCTATTTGTCGGTTGATCAGGAAGCGATAGTGCTCTCGTCGTTACCTTGCTATAGAGAGATTACCATTCGAATAATTTAGCCGCAATTTCGCAGATTGTAGACACAAATGTGCGGACGTGGAAAATGCGAGGAGTATTTTTTTTCGCCGAACAATCGGAGAGTCTTTTCAATTGTCGCTCGATGTATCGCGTCTCTTCCCCCACTCCTTTTTTTTTACGTCAACGCGATTGCAATTGGCATCAGTCGTAATGCC
>NW_011967239.1:963297-969452 GCF_000949405.1 Vollenhovia emeryi | reverse complement strand
CACGTCGGCGCGACTTGCGTCCATCTGGGTGTCATTAAGCCCGGTGGAATCGAGTTAGCGCGAATTATACACGCATAATGCTTTGCGACGGCTGTAATGACCTGTTTCCCGCCGCGCCAGCATTATCGGGCGAACGTTCGTCATCGTTTCGGCTATCCGTGGATCTTGAAATTCAGCGGTGATCAAGGATCAAACCGTGTGAATAAAAAAACAACAACAACACAGCAGTCATTAAGTCGTTATTCGTGAGATATTCCGTCTTATTCCGGTCTCGCCTCTGTGTCGCTTCCGCGTGCATTATCGATCTAGATGCCGGAGGATTCCGCACAATCCTCACGACGGAATTCTGAACGGTTTGCTAGATCTTCTCGTACTAACTCGGCTACAGGTCTAATTGGAGACAAGATAATTAATTATAAGCGAGGAAACTGTAATTCCGCAACAAGATACGCTTGCGCCGACAATATTATTAGTATATGATACCGGAGGAAAGAAGCCGCACGTAGACGTACGTGTACGAAAATGGCTGCTAAAAAAGTTACACGCGCGAACTTTACCCGTACAATTTTTTATCAATTTCAACTAGCGCCGCTCTTTCGGCAGAATTTCAATGGGCATCACGGACCTGCTTTACATTCCTGTAATTTTCAGCATTACGCCGTAATTAAATATTATATTAAAATTCTGCGTAAGTAAAATTCGCTTAGCAGGAAACAAAGAAATCGCTGCTTTTCATATTCTATCCTTTTCATATTTTTTAGAGATCGACGCAGATCCGCGGAGGGTCATTTACCTCGTGATCGATTATACATTCGCGCGCGCAAAAAAAAATGGATCGTATAAAAGGTGCATAACAAAATATCATGTTTGCAGTACGTACGGTGGATCGGGATAATTGGGATTTATTGTGCATTTACGGTTTTCTCGTTAAATTAAAAGTTTCGCGCAAATTGACGAACGTTTATTCGGATGGAACTCCGGGCAAGCGGAGGTATCCTCACCGCAGACAGGTGTATCGTGTGTGACGTAACATCGACCTACCCAGGGCACGGCCGGGAGGAGAGAAGTTCCCCCGCGAACGTTTTTCCTCCGATGTTACCGTGCCGCGTCTATTTTCTAATGTCTGTCTAAACTTCCTGCAGCCGCCCACTTCGAAGCGAACTAACTAAAGTTTTTCGAGCACTCGGCCCCCCCCCCCCCGAAGTTAAGGCCAAGAACGTAGCGATCTGCGAGTTTCCGGAATCTTCGCAATATAACTCCTGATCTCAAATTCTTTATTAATTTTTTAAGAGTCTTGAGAGACGATCCTGCAGAACGATATATATGCGCGCAAGCAAGCAAGCTCTTTGAAACTTGCATTTCTGTACCGTGCTATCTTTTCATCTAATTTTCGGGTAGATTGAAATTTTCGTAAGTTCGCTGCGCGTTCACCGCCGATCGAAGTTTATTCCTCACTGTCTCTGAAGTACGTCAAGTATTAATGAGAAAACGATCGTACGCTACGTATCCCGGAGAAAGCTGGATTAAGCTGAGATAAAGGTACAAATCTTTCATACTAGCACTAGCTGAACGCGCGATAAAGACACAGACAGAGATAGAGATAGATAGATAGATAGATAGATAGATAGATAGAGATAGAGAGAGATAGAGATAGAGAGAGAGAGAGGGAGAGAGAGAGATTTAGCTTTCTCAGCTATTTCTAATACATTAAAATACATTTGTCGCAACATATTCTTCCAACATTCTTTTAAATAACTCAATACTTTCACACCACCTTATTTCGGTTGGTAACACATTGTACATTTTGACTCCTTCATAAAACATACTTTTTTGCGCACTTTTCATATTCACTTTGGTTTTACGAAATTGAATTATTATACAATATCTCCTGCCTGTCTAGTATGTCTTACTCCTCCACTACCTGCTACTTCTAGTTTACTTCTTAAATGCTCTGGCAACATATGTTTTTAAATCTTCCAAATAGAGAGAGAGAGAGAGGGGGGGGGGGGCAGATATTCGCCAAGCGATATCCCGCCGATATTAGTTTCTCAGGGATATATGCATGCAATTTCACGTCTCCGTCCCGGTTGATCCCAGTGAAACTTCGACACCGCG
Organism: Vollenhovia emeryi; assembly: GCF_000949405.1. Classification (NCBI taxonomy): domain Eukaryota; kingdom Metazoa; phylum Arthropoda; class Insecta; order Hymenoptera; family Formicidae; genus Vollenhovia; species Vollenhovia emeryi. The sequence continues at coordinate 967,337 of NW_011967239.1, read as the reverse complement.
ATCTTTCCTCGAAGGACGGTAATTTTGGTGTTCGAACGCGGCACCCGCGGTCCGTTCTCCGGCGCGCGGAGGAGCGGTCCGATCTCTCATTGTACGACAACGCCCGCTGGTACCCCATGAATGGCATTAGGGTCCTAATACCACCTCGTAAGAAAGCTAACTCACCTCGTTCATCTCGCCCGGCCTCGACCCAACGGCGACGCGCATCGTTCCTCGTCGCGCCTCTCACTTTCGGATGTCTCCGTAGCCCCCGGAGAAGCCAATTAACCGCGGCGGTAGTCGCCAACTCGGTGCAACTCCCGTTATAAAGCCACCGGAATAGAACCGTCGTCGATTCGATCTGGCCCGTTTTTCGTGCGAGACGAGCGTCGCGCTGGAGATAATTAGACTCCGCCGTGTTTTCGTCGTTAAAAACGTACCGAGGCGCACTGAGGAGCGGCTAATGACACAACCACCGCTGCCGTGTATCGACGCTGTCGCCGTGTAACAAAATTTAATGCCATTTGTAGCCGATCCGATTGATTTTCCCGATCATCACGCTAATCACGATAATAATAAACAAATGAAATTATTTCTGCGTCCTGACATTAATTACGCGATGCCGTAAATTGAGTGAATTTCGTGCCGCTAATACGTTTAATCGGGTGCCAGACGCGGCCGAAACCAGACGAGAGGGAGAGAGCGTTTTGACCACGAAAGTTCGTAATTGCATCGAACGGGTTAATTGCCGGTAACGAGGACGCGAAACGATACCTTGCGGTCGCCGAACGCCGTAGGAAAGTGTCGCCGGCGTCCTTTTCCAGCGGCTCGTTTACCTCAAATTGTCCCAAAAACACGCGATAATGGATTAAATTCTCGCGCGGAACAAACGATGTTTTCGCGGCAAATTAATATGTACGGTAATGTTCCGCGAAACACACATATCTTGTAAATTATTCGAGTCCCGATAAGTGGATACAAATGGCTGGGCACTTCGTGCGGGAATAATTGAAATTAGGATACAAACGGCGGGCGTTCCGCGTTTACGTGAAAAATAAGCCGGATCCTCCATCAAGGATGTTTTCCGGTTCACGTTGCTCGATCGTGTATTACTTTATCGAAGGCCGTTGCACGAATTATTAAAGATAGAACGTAAATTGTGCAAGTTGAGGCGCGAAACACGTTAACGAGGTGTCGCGACATTTTTATTACCACATCCATTATACTTTTTAACGTACTTCCCTCGCTTGTACGTGACGTTAACGTCCTTCATAAAATTAATCTGGCATACCGCACCGGTGCATTCTGTTCGTCCGGCCATAAGCTTCAAAATAAGAACAGAGGGGAATATTGAATTAACAAAGTACAGCTAATCTCCAGGTTTATGTTGCGCCAGAAGTAAAACCTTCTATCGCGCGGCTCGCGCGTGATAATGTGAAGTTTCAACGGTTTTCCCCATCATCGGGATACGCTTATTGCGAAGCTGGCGAAGCCATTCCTCGCGCTCGTTCCGCGTCTCTTCCGTGAAACGCCATTGTAATTTTTCAAGTGCTCTCGAATGCTCGTGTTCCGCCAATTTCGCCGCATAATTCACTCCCGCGCGTACCGAAATGAGAATGGATTATCCACGTTTAACGCCAATATTAAGACAACGTTCGAGCTTTCGCGAGACACGGTTCAAATTACAGGAAACGGAATGCAGCGACGGGGCTCGCAAAAGGGATCGAAAATACGGGGGGGGGGGAAGGCCATAGCGTGAAAAACGAAAGAGCCTCGCGCGAATGAATTATTAACGTAGGCGCAGTTCGAACGTGAATGAACGGCCGTAGACCGTAGATTCTAATTAGGTGCAATCAGATTAAATGCAAAGTGGAGGTGGTCGGTTAGGGCGAAGCTTCGGCCTTCCCGGAAGCTTCTCCCCCGGTCTCCGCGATCGCGGGATACACGGGTGGCCGGGGATACAGAGCGACGGCCTCGGAATCAAGCCGAGATCGCGGCGGAATGATCCGAGTTGCATCGCGCTTAATCTTACAACGCGGCCTTTCCGCGGTCTTTTCGCGGTCGGACGCACGTTCAATCCTCAAAGTAACTCGGACTAATCGCGGTGGCGGACCGTATCGATCGGCCCGTTGTCTCGACCGAGCTTCGTTCGCCCCAGTTTCGGTATTTGGTAGTTCGCGCACACAGTTTCACCTCCGCGAAACACGTTACTGTTGTTACGGCGACGCACGGCGCCGCTGCGCAGTCGGAACGTAACACTTTTTTTTTTCTCTCGTAAAACCCTTGACCAGTTACGCACGCAGGTACGTCGAACGTCTCGCCTTCGCGTCGGCACGCGAGAGGAATACGCAGCGAATTCAAGCGAATAAATAAAAGTCGGAAGTATTGATAAAACAATGGCGCTCCCGCGCGAACGTGAGCGTCCGACCTGTTTCTTCTGGATATCCTGGACGCCCCGTTATCGAATCTGGAGAAGATTGTTTCGGATGCTGCAGGTGAAGCAGAGAGACTCCAGTTCGCGCACATAAATTTGCGTAGGACTCGGCCGTTACCTCGTAAAAGTATGCACCGTAATAAATAAAATGTATGTTAACCCTTTCGCGACCGAGTTTCTTTTTTGCTGTTCTAGGTTTGACAGGCTTTGTCAGTGAATGCATGCACGGAAAAAACAATGTAGCTGCTGTAGCTAAAACTTAGCAAAATAGGGACAGCTAATATTTTAGTTGTGATAGCTCAATATTTTGCTACTGTGCCTATTGTATTAGGTGCGACAGCAAACGGTTTGCTGTCGTAGCAAAATATTGAGCTATCACAACTAAAAATATTAGCTGTCCCTATTTTGCTAAGTTTTAGCTACAGCAGCTACATTGTTCTTTCTGTGTGCCAAGTCATTGAGTCTTTCGAAGTTTTGTACGGCCCAGTGGGACCGCGAAAGGGTTAATTCGAAAATATTATCAGGCAGATCGCTGCACTCTTCATTGTCAGATTATCACGCGTGCGACAGGCAAACGACGTGGCAGCGCGGTGAATAACGAAAATAATTTAGACGCGTACGGATTTATGGTCCCCAGGGAGGCCTGTCTCTTTATCCCCGATTGGTCGTATCAGTTTCGTCATCCCTCGGGTGTAATTCAACTCGGAGACCGTTTCAGATAAACGTTTCAACTTTCGGCCGCTATTAAATCATCGTAAGACGGTCGCGCGGATCGAAATGGCGAATCGCAGGGGCTGTCGCGCCCACGTCCGCACGCCTGTCCACGGGAAGCCCCGCTGTTTTGCGCGGCCGCGCGCGCAATTTGTCTCTCCCTAGATGAAAATAATTTCTGCAAGACAACCGCGCGCGATAATGTTATTGCGCAATTGTGATTCATTCGACATTGCGAAAATATTCCGTGTTTGTCGACCCAATGCTGAGCGATTTGTTTATCCTCTAATGTTTGTTATAGATATATCACTCGGCATTTTTCGTGCGATGTTTTTCTCAATATGCTGCAGCTCACCGCGCAGTTTTGAAAACTAATCACATCGGATCAAAAATATTAAAAAATATATATATATATATATTAATATATGTAAACCAGCGGAATTTTTGAAATCCCGCCGCTATTCGCATATTTACGGTTTAATCGAGCGGAAAATTATACGCGGATATATATCCAACAAATATGAAGCTTTTGCCGGACGCAAAGAACATTCGTGAATTAATATCAATTATCATACGAAGCACCCGTGTATACATATATATTTACATATAACTTTAACGCTACGCAATTAAAGCTGTATTAAATATTGCGCGTCGTGATAAATGTTATCCGGTAAAATATTGAGCTTCCGCCCCGCCCATGAAACATTTCTCGATTTTAGAGATTTCACTATTCATTACGCTTGTTTTATTTACCTTACCCTTTACACCTATTTATCTGATGTTCTGATCTCTCTCTCTCTCTCTCTCTCTCTCTCTCTCTCTAAGATTTAAAAAAATATGTTGCCAGAGCATTTAAGAAGTAAACTAGGAGTAGTAGGCAGTGGAGGAGTAAGACAAACTAGACAGGCAGGAGATA
>NW_011967239.1:931203-960972 GCF_000949405.1 Vollenhovia emeryi | reverse complement strand
GACATCCTCCCGAAGAGAGAGAGAGAGAGAGAGAGAGAGAGAGAGAGAGAGAGAGAGAGAGAGAGAGAGAGAGAGAGAGAGAGAGAGAGAGGGGGGGGGGGGACAGCGCGCACAATAAAAATATCTCATTGTTTTTATCCCCCCGAGGGTTTTAATCCCCGCGACGGATTAACTTACTATTACGCGTATTAGCGAGGTCTTTTTCCATTTGGGCGAGGTGAACGTGCTGTTGTCGAAGGGACGGAAAATCGGGGAGAGCTCGTCAAAGCGAGGTATATTCGGGGTACACGAGAAAGGGAAGACAACGGCGCGAAATGACAGCCCGCGGCTTGTTTGCGGTCGGACTTGGACACGAACGAGTGACTAACGTTTGGCTTATCGGCGGTGGCAGCCAATAAACGATATTCACCGCGGTCTGAAGGACGGCACGCCGTACCGCAATAACGGCCCTTGTAAAGTCAGGGGGAGAAGGGCGGTTCGCCCGGGCGCGTCGTGTCCGCGCGGCCCTCGGTAAACGCGGTAATGCCGATACGTCCTACGCGCATTTGTCGCCCGCGGACGAATGGTGGACCGATAGACGCATCAGATCTACGGAGAATAACGGGCAAACATTTGTACAAGACGTGATATCGCGCCGCCGATCGCGAGCACTGTGTCGTAACATGCGCCGCGCCGTAACGATATAAACGTGTATCGCTCACCTGCATTCACGTGTCGCGCAATCGCGCGGGCCCCCCTCCGGCAATAAAACGCGAACGATTCCGATCTCGGCGCTGTAAACTGTTCTTAAGTACGTATATCTTGCGACGAGCTCATGCGAGATCGCGCCGCGCCGCACACACCGCCGGCGACATTGTTGCGCGACGCGGGAGCGCAAGTTTATCCCCCGCTTTACGACCGTGTACGAATTACACGATTAATTTTAAATCCATTCTCCCCGGGCCCGGGGTAGGGGATTTAAGCCGAAATTCCGATTTCGACGCGCGTGCGGACGCGCAGGGCGCACTTGCACAGCAGTTTGTGTCCCCGTCCACCGGACTAACTCCCGGCTTTCAAATTTCGGAGCTGAACTTCACGCGCGCGGATTTGGATTCGCGCTTAGTCCGCTATAAAATCCCCGCAGTCCCATTCGGCGACGCCGGGCTACGTAGGAGATACCGGGGCTCGGCTGCGAAATGCGCCGTTGCAAACGGCTTTCGCGTCCTCCCTCCCGCCAGGATGTCGTACCAAACTCGAGTCCGAGTCCAGACCCCGCCGTTCCTTCGAGTTAACAAGCGGGACGATAATGAGGCTACGGCAACCTATTATGAGCGGTCCCCGCGCCGTGCCGTCGAAATGTCTCGGCGAAAACAACCCGGGAGATAGTAAAACTCCCCGGCTTATACCATTCCGATCTCCGCCGGGGAGGTTTTTCCCCGGGCAACCCGGGGAATCTTTGAATGCGCGGAGCCTTTTGAGGTCGCCAAGTCGCGCCACTACGGTCATTTCGGGGGGGAACGAGGGAAGTTATTTATTCTTTATTGCTCCCGCAACACGGCGACGACCGTGTACGCGCGCATCGGCGGAGGCATTATTACCTTGTGAAGGCGGTACACAATTCGATTGTCCCGTGTTTGTAAAGTGGCGTCCGTTAGAGCGCACCGTCCCTTTTTCTATCTTTGCCCTTTTTGTCAAACGCCGCGGCGCGCACGGGGCTGTGCACGTATGCAGAATGGACGCGATGACCTGTCGAATGCGCTTTTCTACCGGCGGAGGTGCAGCTGTAAAAATCAAACACACGCGCGGCGAAAGCCAAAGGAAATCTTCGCCGCCCTCGTACTCGAATAATTCTCTTCGGACACACTGACGCGGCGAGCCCGGCTGCTGTGTGTGTCACAGTTCAAATAATTGTTTAGCGCTTTTCAGCGCAAATCGACGGTGCCGCTTGCGGAATTATACACGGGGCGTACGTAATAAAAGTTTCACGTCAAATATACGCTCGCCGCTCGCTGTATAAAATTACAGATAATTGTATTACAAGAAATTTGAATTTTTTTACATTCGCCGGTATAACCCGGGCGATTTCATAAAATCGCCCGAGATTTTATAAAATAACTCAATTAACCATTTTTGCCGTAGCATTTTAAATTGGTTATGCGAAAATTATACTCTATTACCGAGTCATTAAATATCAACGGGTTAAAATCTCAGGTTAAATTCTCCGGAGGAAAAACGTCTTCGAATCTCTTTCAAAATAATTCCGCTCCGCTGCACGATTTATCCCTTCAAATCCCGCCGCTCGAGCAAATCTTTCGAGAGAGCGCGGCTGAATTATTTTGCGTATCTCTTGCACGCCAAGATAACCAGGATAAAACACCGGCGAATAATTCGTGTCTCCGTTTCGGAATTTCGAGCGCCGTCGAACGCGACGGGCAGACCGTCGAGCGCAGCCGCGGGGACCGCGGGTGCCGGTGCCGATTACGCAACGTACGCGTGTGCGACGGATGTGCACGCCGCCGCCGCCGCGGCCGTGCGTCGTCTATGCGTGTACCGGCCGCGCGTATGCTACGCGTTTACTCATAAATTCTCATCGTCCATCGATGCGTGGAGCCCGCGCCGTACGCGCGCACGCGTTCGCGATGCGTTCGTGCGTGTACCGCGAGAGCGGCCTCCCCGCGAGCGACGGCCCTCCTCGCTCTCTCATGCATATACATGCGCATAAGTAAATAATAAAATATCGGTGTCGCGTATCAAATTCGGCAATATAAAAAGCAAATACCGACTCGACCGGCGGAGTTGACTCAAAAATCAGTTTTCCCGAATATCGGATGCCGCGGTGATAATAACTTTTGTACGCCGAAACGAGCGGAGCAGCGCGCGAGCGCTGATACGCCCCTACCTTTCCTCTCCTCCTCCCCTCCCTCTTTCTCTCTCTCTCCCTCCTCCTCTCGTCTATCGATGAAGTTGCAGTTGACCGAAAAAATAAACGCGGGAGGAAATAGAGCAAAAGATAGCAGAGAACGGAAAGTGACACAATCGCGTACCAAATTGAAAAATGACTGACCAGAGGCTGCGTCAACTATCGCGCGTCACGAAATTACGACCGCGTGGATGGACGATCGCACGAACGAATTTCGTCGAAACTGTCGACGAGACATTTTACATTCCAGATGTTTAACACTTGGCCGTTGCTAGTGATCGCCCTGGCGGGCACCGAATTGCGCGGCACTTCGATCGCCTTAAATACGCGGAAGTTACTCATAGTTTCGCGCAAAAGATAGCGGAGAACGGAATGTGACACGATCGCGTACCAAATCGAAAAATGACTGACCGGGCTGCGTCAACTATCGCGCGTCACGAAATTACGTCCGCGTGGATGGACGATCGCACGAGCGAATTTCGTCGAAACTGTCGACGAGACATTTTACATTCCCGATGTTTAACACTTGGCTGTTGCTAATGATTGCCCTGGCGGGCAGCAAATTGCGCGGCAGTTCGATCGTCTTAAATACGCGGAAGTTTCGCGACGTAATTTACTCTTCGTCGATGAGCAATGAAATGTCAGCGGAGATTTCAGCAAGTAGCTCATTTAATTACAAGTTCTCCGAGAGCCGGCATTGTCGCGCAACAATGTATTATAATCCAAGTTGGTCTCTCCGCGCCGTGATAGCGACGACGAGTTTCTGTTATTTTCGCATCGCCGGCACGAGAGGACCCTATGTTAGCAGGCAGAACTTTGCGCGGTTTCGCTGATGCCCAGCCAAGCCCCCAAGCGAACCAATGATAAATTAATTCACTCGGCGACGTCGTCGAAAACGCGAAATGTCAGATGACACGCTCGCATTTACAGACGTCGGTTAAATATCCTCCCGAGACAAGAGATATTTATTACCAGTAAATTATTAGCGCAGTCTTTGTGTACGAAAACGTGCAAATAATTCGCGTTGTTGTAAAACAATTTATCATTACGGTTTTACACGCGGGGAAGCGGCCGTAGACTCGGCGCGTTCTTCGGGAAAACATTTTTGCGACGTGTACTTTACGGCGCGATGAAATAGAAACTGTGCGCGGCAAATGCGTATTAAATATATGGCCGCGCGCTGCGAGGTCTCGCATGCGTCAAATTTAGATTTTAATTAGATGAGTTATACCGTAAATCTTAATAGGGAATATATTATAACCCGTGTTTATTAGGAATGGATTAATAATAAAATTATTGTAACCGAATTACTGATCGCCGTTCCTCTGTAATGAGAATATTGATTAAACATTTCAGATATTAATATGCTACATTAATTTAGCTAATTAAGAGTCTATCGTTGAACTCCAATTATGCTATCAGTATATCGCTTATCACGAAGATTTTAGATCAATTATTAGGTGAAATCATTACCTGAAATAATTAGCAGGTTAAAGTGAATTATACACGCATTTCCATTTCCGGTTCTCGTAGAGAGGAGAGAATTAAAAACAAAAATTCCAGGGAATATTTAAAATACCCCCCCCCCCTCTCTCTCTCTCTCTCTCTAAGCATATTCCTGAAAAATTTCAGATTACGGCAAAATGAAAATAAAATATCTCGATATTAATGCGGAATAGGTAATGCACGCCGCTGCTTTAAAATAGATGGCGTCTATGAACCGTGTAATTTATCAGAGAAAGACCTTCGGCGTTGTAGAGGTTTCGTTTCTCATATCTGCGCTAATCTATTTTGCATTAGATAATCTACTTATGTTATGTGGATTTCCCAGTCGCGTCAAACTAAACCACGATTTATGGTTCCGAAGCATAACGGACATTAACGGACCGCGGAAGCATTAAATTGTCATAGCGCGGGGCATTAAATAATCGAATATACGAGATATTTCGCCTCGGCGAAATTCTCGAAACGCCTAATTCCATGCGCGCGGGGAACGCCTATTTTTTAAAAATCCGCCCGCCGTTACAGCGGACGATTATGCTAATACGCGTTGCGAGTACACGTTGCGCGCGCGGTACACAGGTCGTTGACGTTAATCCCGCGGAAAGGCCGACGACGACAGGGGCCGCGTATTAAATCGCACGGAAGAAAAATTCCGCGCCGACGGCGGACACATTTCGGGACGGCGTACCGGCGCGCGGCGCGGCGCGGCGGCGGCGGCGCTCGCTTCCGGATTCTCGATCTTCCCAATCGGGAATCAATTTCCCCGATAAAGTACAGCCGGCTGCGACGTCCCGACATCCGCGAGAGGCGGCAAGACGGTGGACAACGAAAAACATTTTTCGAAAAACATTATCGAGTGCTGTCGAGCGCTATGACGTCTATATCCCGCCTGTGTACTCGTCCGAAGCCCTTGCCCCTGTTCCCTTATCGCTTTTTTCCTCTCTCTCTTTCTCTCTCTTTCTCTCCCTCTCTTTTTTTCCGTAACCAGCCCCAGTTTTTTTCGGTCGACATTTCGCCGTTGTTGGCCCGTCGATTGCCTCGAGCGGGCTTGCGAGGCAACCGAGTTAATCGGCAGAACGAAATTCATACATTCATTCCGAAAAACAATTTTAAGTTGAAAATGTCGAAGAGCGCGCGGCCCCGTGTCTATCGCGCGCGTGCGAGCGTACGCGAGAGCCCGTCGACGCGGACGGGTACACGGGGGCTACTTCGTCGATAAACAACAGAGGATTCGAAATGAATTTTCATCAGGGAACAGCCGGCGCGCCATCGCGCTCGTGCCACGCTTTGCGCGCATTCGTTCCTGACATTGGCGAAAAATTAGGTTTCCGCGCGTTGCGAGAGAGCGAAAGTCTATCTCGCATCGGGGATGACGGCGGCGGGCGTCGGTGCTCGAGGAGAACAGAGCGCGGTTGTTAGCGGAATGGCGTACGGGAGTTTCTATATTAATTTCGGAAATCTGTCTCGGGAGAGAGAGAGGAGCCAGACGTCGGGGGAAAATATATAGAGTCTGCTCCCCTTTACGGTCTAATTTCATTCAATCTACAATTGCGTTACGTAATCTAGCGAATCGGACTAAAGTCGTGCGTACACGCGTTCGCTACTGCATCCTCGTACGCGCTACAATCGGAGCGAGGAAGATTGTTAGATCACCGCCAGGGGAGAGAGAGAAGGGGGAAGCGAGATCGCGGATTCTGGAAATGAAGCGCTCGCACGCAACATCTTCGTTAGCCGCGCGTATCATCGCGAAATAGAATCAATGGCGATTAATGTTTCTCCGCGCTTGAATCCGTAATCACGGGGCGCGTTTGACGAATCATCGTCGCACACTTACGTCCAGGTCGAAACGAAACGGATCGATCGTCGTGATCAATTATTCGTACCGATAACGGCTAATCACCCGGCGCTGATTTCTTTTCAATAATTGAGCGATTCGATAATTGAATTCGATTCTTTTTCCGCGATCGCAAGCTCTCGCGAGAGTCGAGTCACGGCGCGTAAATAAGTCAGTTTCGCGCGGCGAAAATAGCGCGGCGAGCTTGATTGATCTTTCCGCGAGACGCAGATTCTGTGCACGCCGATCGACTCACCCCGTAGTCTTAATACGTATGCGCTATATTCTTCGATCGCTCTATCGCCAAGTCGAATCCGTTGAGGGAAGCCGATATCGGTAAGATTTTCGAGATTCAATTTCGAGAATGCCCGAGCTTATAGTTGGAAACAACGATGAGTTTTCTGCCGGCAGGCGAGCGTCGAAAAGTTCGCAGTTTCTGATGGCGAATCGTCTGGGATTTCCAACTTTTATCGCGCTGTGATTGGTGCTCGCGGATGTTTTTCCACCGGTCGAATCTCCCAATCTTTCTATTCCGCCAAAGCTCCTAGGTGAGGCGACACGGCAACTTTTGACGTATGGCGAGAAAGGGACGGGAGACGAGGAATTACAAAAATCGACCGTGAGACGCCGCCATCCCCTTTTTCGCTGCGAAACGACGAAATGACCGAATTACGCGAGCGTGGCGCGGGGAACAAAAGTGGCATTACACGTGCACGGAAATTCCAGAGAACAAATTGTGATACTTTATCAGCCACGGGGAGGAGGGGGGGGAGGGAGTATTTAAAAGAGAATATTTAAAAGGTTTAACATGTGTGAGAAAAAATACACTCGTTTTCGGTACTTTATGCCCCGAAATATTTCCGTCTAAAGCGCACGTCGGCATTTTGACACGGTTTTTCTTCTCATTGTAATATTTTAACCGTGAAAGCGGAGCCCGCGCGATAAAACAAATTGGAAGTTGCGGTAGTTGTCGCCAATGGTGGAATCTCCATTTCGGCGGTGTCTCGCCTCTCTCGGTTTTAACAGTCGCGGTAGGGCGCACCTGCGGATACAGCGATAAAACGTCTTTTAGCGCTGAATGCCGTGGGGTATGCGACCGACTAAAATCTACATTCGGTGTAAACACCTTAGCGAGGATGCCCATAATTTTCAGCGGCAGCCGAGAGAGCGCGGGGAAAGTTTCCGCGAGGCAGAGCCGAGAGCACATTGTGTGCCGGGCGCTGTAAATCTACATTCAAAAAGGGAATATAGAAACTGCCGGCATAATTGCATTCTGAATTAAAAGATCGCGTCTATATGACTGAGCGTAAATTTCTCACAGGCGATAAATTCATTTAAGGGCGTTTCTTCGCCCCCCCCCCTCCACCCCCTGTGTTTGTCTCTGACAGCTTTGCCCAGACGCTACTTTTTTGCTTTTTCAGCAAACGATACGCCACGGAAACACAACAGTATCTCGCTGGAACAACACTGCAGCCGTCCGAATCTCGGATTAAGAAACGAAATTCGTGTTATTTACGACGGTAAATAATACGTGTACATATTTAATCATTTTTCTTCCGCCGCATTTCTCGAAAGTAATGTTACAATCGAAAAGAATTCGGAAACTGGTACATCCAGTGCCATCTAATTGCAAAAACGCAATGTAAAATTATTTTCCCTACACTTCAAATGCGGGCGAAATCAACCCTTAGAAGCATACATTTTTCTATTGAACTATTTTTACGAAACTTTGTATACAATTTCGCTGATTTCAAAGCTTAAAAGAATACCATCATTCAACTGTAATTCAACTATGCTAAGAAGCATTATTTAGATAATATTAGGACCCATGGAATCTAAATTCCAGTTGAAAATTCCCCTAGAATATAAAAATAGCGCAAAATTTCAGATTCTGATTTATAAAGTGTTATTTTCTAATTGTACACCTGATCCGTAGATACCGAGTTTCGAGTGAAAACAATTCGAATTCGTAATCAGCGACATAAAAAGTACCTGAATACCGTAATCAAACGAAAATGCTGAAAAACTCGAAAACCTAAAAAATTCACGTACTTTGTATCCGCCGTTTTGGGTCGGCCATTTTGAATTTAGAAAATCTGACATCAGACTCAAGAGATAGTCTTAAAAAACTTGGTCATTGATGAATTTTCCCGAAAAAATTGCTGTTTTTTCACATATAAAACTTACAATAAATATTGAAGACTACTCAACTTTCTTTTTATGTTCTTTCGTTGCTAAAATACCCCAAAAATGCAAAAAAACCCGACCTAAATGCGTTAACTAGAAACTAAATGGCCAAAAGGTAAAGAAGAACCGTCGTGGCTTCAAAGGGTTAATTCGACGCGAATGCTCATAACGAGAACACTTTTTCCATGCGTGATTACGCAACTCCCGCAAAATGAATCCCGACGCTTCTCGCTCGATCTTATCACAATCGTATCCACGCGGAAACAAAAACCTCGGCGCGCAATATCCCGCGGTGTCCTTCGTCGTTTTTCACATTTCCCTCTAATGTGAAATATGTGACGTACGGTCGATCTGTCGTTGAAAGTAAAATCGCGGGCGGTCGGGGGGCGTGGAAGCGCGGCAGGAGACGAGAAAAAGGAGGGCGATACACACGGACGATATCATATCGGTCAAGTAGGAATCTCCGAGCCACCGTACGCGTCGTCGTGGTGTCTACCGTCGTGGATACGGAATGAATCAAACGGCTTTGACGCCCTTCGGGATCATGAATAATGCAGCGACGTGATCCAATTTATAACTCACGGAAGCGTAATATGTGTTATGTGGGGCGCGCCGCCGAGAGGTGGTGATATGTAGCATGGCGAAGAAGCTACGCGGATATTTCACTATACCGCGGCCATGACTATTCATTTTGCAGATAGTTAATCGAACGGGTGTCGGGGCCCGCACGCGACACACGTATACAGGGCGGGCACGCACACGCGCGTACGCGTTCGCACACCGGCCTCCCCCCCCCCCTCCGCCGGTTTTTATTAATGGATTTTCACTCTTTGATAATATCGAGCCGTGCGCTATTACGTCGCGTATTACCTCGCGCGCGATATTACGTCGCGGCACATCCTAGGCTGTAAAAACGATTAGGTTGTAAAAAAGTTATTAATCGCGCTAACGATACCAGACCCACTTAATGACCGTATCGCTCGTTTTTACGCCACGCAATTACGCGGACGTCGTAATTATTGGGTTAATATAATTGCCGGGCGGGGGTCCATCGCGCCGCATCCGGGATCGCGAGTCGCGGGGCGACTGATTAATCGATCCCGCCAAGAAATCTCCATCTTCCCGCGGAGAGCTCAACATTTTTTCGCGTCTCATTGTCGCGGTGGATAAACGCTCTTTCGCCCGGGCGCGCGCGCACACACACACACATTCGCGCGGTTTGTGCCGGCAGCTTTTATCACAATATGGAACTCGACATCCATTTTGCTCATAAACGCTATCGTCGCCCGGCGCCGCGCGCGCTTGTCGCGACTAATTAATGCCATAATATTCAATGACCATCCAGCGAGAATATAAGGCGTATCCGCGATCGGTCGGCGCAGTCGCGCTTTAATCGACCTCGTTATTCGGATTATCCCTCATTTAATCTCGCGCGTCTTCTCCACGGGTTTTTATGGAAAAAAAAGAAAATTCTGAAAGGGAGAAAAATAACCGAGTTATTTCGGAACGACGCCGAGATTCTCGTCCGAGAAAAGGGGCGGAGGGGCGGAGGGGGGGGGGAGGGGAGGAAAGGATCCTTCTACCCGACTATCAATTTTACGGGCGGATGATTGCCCCCGCGTGTGTTCCCGCGCCGCGAAAATCACGATTTAATTAACCCACTGACGCTCCGATAACCCACCCCGTTCGGCGTGCAATACGGCGAAAATTAATATTGTCGCCGAAGCTGCTCGATGTGCATTATACGGGCCGCGCAAATACCTGCGTGCATCGCAGGAGAACATAATGAGGCGGATAGTTTATGGCTGGGGACCATCGGTGACGCTCATCCGGCCATGCATTTTGATGTTGTATATTGTTCGACGGTATATATGATAAGGCGGGATATATCGAAGATAGTCCCTCTCTCTCGGTCGGTCTCTCTATCTTTCGATACTCGGTCGATACCGCGTGATATTGAAAGGACAGATTTCTGGACAAATTGCATTACATGCAAAATACATTCCGGCAGACAGTTGCGACAGGCACGTCGTGAAATTAATTCACGAGGAGCTGTTTTTTTTTTTACACCCTTCTGCCGCGTGGAAGGCGATGAGGACGGTTAATCGCGGAATTGGTTACCCACCGCGACGGAAGCAGGCAGAAAGAACATACCGCGCGACTAAATGTACGCGAACTTATCAGCCGCTAGCAGGTGCTATCGCGGCGCAATATTAATGAGTCTGGTTCTATGCGTTCTATCGCGTGCGCGCCCGCCCGAGTACATCGATAGTTCGCTCTCCGTACATCTCGCGTTTCTACTATTCGCAGTTGATGCATACATAAATAAACTGCCAAAGCGCGAAAACCGACTTTTACATATCAAACGGGGACGTAACATGCGCGCACGTGCTCTTTTTTCCCCCCCTGATTTCTCATTACGTAACTTTCAGAATCGCGGCATACGGAAAATAGGGGAATCGCGTAAACCAGGATTTTTTTTTAATGGCATTTGTATCGCGCCGCGAGAGGGAGGATCCGAGAGCGCGGTGCAGTAACGGGCGTAATCCCGTGCATAGTTAGCCATGGCGAATGGAATTACCAACAGGACTTAGGGATCCCCCACATCCCTCCCCCTCGTGGCGCGACTGCAATTGCACTAGATAGGGGACAAAGTTAAATAAGCTATCCAACGGTGCGACGCGTTAATGAAGTCCCCAAGGGGTAGTTAGTTGCCTTACATAGAAAATGTCATGTATCGTTAAAATCGAGTTGATTAATAAATCGAAGTGTCCGCAAATACGCGGGCGCTTGCGAAATACGGGCGCCATCGTCGCCACCCGTGGGCACTTCAATATTTAGCGGCTCAAGGTGTCGAGCTAGACGGAGGGGACATGGGGGAGAAGTGCGCAGTGGCACCGCTAATACCGCCAATGCAAACTTCTCAACGTAAATGAAATTACCCAAACAAGACATCACTCTGTCGCGCTGCGCTCCTCTTTATGAAGCCAACGCGCGCGCGCGCGCACAGTCCTGCGAATCAAAGTTGCAAGCACTCGGCTAATGTCGCGCGATGTCAATGTTCTTCTGTCGCATGCGGCAGCGTGCGTAAATTCGTCAAAAGTTACCTTATCCGCCGTTCGACGTCGGTCTCGGCTGCGAGCCGCGGTTCCTCTTTGTTACAAACACGCGGATCACACCACGCGTACTCCTCTCTTTTTCCGCCTCTCTCTCTCCCTCTCTCTGTCTTTCGCTCGCACCAGCGGTCTTCATCCCGCGGGATATCCCAACAGGAAAGTTCCTCCGGGTCGCTCATTTTCCTGGGGGCCGTGCCGTAATAGATACGAAAAGCCAAACTCACAAACGGCGAAAATAAAGTTGCCGGACTCGTGACAATCCCGACGGACCGCCTCCGCCGGCGATAAATTCGAAGCTGCGAATATTAGCCTGTGGGTGCCGCCTGGACATTCATACAACCCGCCGGGACGACCGTATACCGTGTACGTGAATGCGCCTTCGCGTATAGAAAGCGCAAACGCCACGTCGTTATACGTCAAACGGCGCCTAATTTCGTATAAAACGTTGAATAGCCTAGGCACGTGCACCGCGCGTTGCTACATTGTACGTCCGGCGTAAACTCCGCACGATTGTTGCCAACAAAGGCACTTCGTTTCCGCATCGCGATAAGTAATCTAATGCGCGTATCACGCATCGGCCGTCGCGGATTTTATCCCGCACAATTGACAATCTAATTCGAATTTGCGTCATTAACGCGGAAAATTGTAGAAAAGAGTTTTCGATTTAATAAAAGGCTTTCAGCGAAATGGACGGCGGGGACTTTTACTGCGTACCTAAAATTTCACGAAATATACAGCGCGCTCGTATTCGATACGTCGTTCCTGATGGACGATGCATATTCACGTAGGCTTTTACTACATGGGCAAATATTTATTCTCGATCTTCCTTCGTGGCGTTTACCGCAAACACATCGTACACGCCAGGCTGATCTTCGTGCCACAACAATCTATGCTAATTTCATAGCACTTCGTGAATGGTAAGCTGGAGGGTTATTGGCTCGTTATTGGGCCATCCTATTGGTATTGGATTATACACTGCTAGATTATAACGACCCTCCGCCGATATTGCATTTCAAATAGAGAAACATACATTTTGCGCGAGAACGTGCGTGCACGTTGCATTATATTGCGATCGATGTAATATGTAATTTCATTTACATATCGTTTCGGCAGCACCTTCGTGCAAGTGCCTCGTATTTTTTCTCTCTCGATCTACCGATCGTGTATAAATAATGTTTAAGATGGAGAGTCGGTTTTTTATATATTTTTTTTTCCTTAAGTTGTACCTAAACTTTCTCGCGGGACGATCGATAAGTCGAGACAGAAATCGCGATGAATTATAACTGACGAGCTTCGAGTTTGCAGATGTAAATTTAAAGGGACGCAAGGAGAGAAGTAAGTAGGTCTTCAAAGGTGAAGAACCGGGCGAGGCGGCTTACGAATTTTAACGATCGATAAGTACGGGGAAAAATTTTCTCGCAGGGTACCGCGCGACGTTCGTGTACACGACTAATGAAACACCCGTCATTACGGCTGCGGTGCAGCATCCCCGACGCCGGGGCGTCTTCGTTGCGCGCAGTAACTACGGCGCGGACCCGAAAATTACGATCGTGTCTGAAATTAAGTCGAGCCCGCGCCGATTCGGTCGCGTCGCCGAGCTGCGTCCTCGTACAAGCGGCAAGATTGTTTTCCAGGTTGTAACGATCCTCGGAGAGTAATTGCCAGGTTGTTTTAGTTGACTCAGCACCGGAGGAGGAATGGAAAGCGGAAAAAGACAGGGTACCTTGGGTACGAGGTACGGGGGGAGCGGAATGCGAGATGGTAGACAAGCGAATTGCGACAGCCGCTATTCGTGTAAGCGAAGAAAACGGAGCAACGCTCGTAATAGGATATATAACGCAAGATGGGCTTTTAAATATTTCACAGTCAAAACCAACTCGGAATTGTACTGTTTGCGGTCTACCGGTATCGATTTCGTTGGTTGTTTTCAATTGAATTCTTAACGCACGCATTGTTCCTTCAAGATAAATTCATTACGCGTTACGCGTAATCGAAATAAATTATTTATTATTAAATGCTGACGATCTCCATAATACCAATTACAATACTGACCGTTGTGATTATGATAATTTCAATGACTAATAAACGATAATTTTAAATTATTAATAATTCATTATTTAATTCATTAATTATGCGAATAACAATTAATTGTTATTAATCTAAAATCAACGTTTAATTACTGGAAATTATGAAAGATGTAACGCGGCAAGTAAGAATTAAGCGTCAATCAGCCGGTTACTTACTAGTCGGCTTTTTAAAACTTTCAACGCGCGTATTATGGAGATCGTCGGCATTTAACAATAAAGAATTTATTTCGATTCCGCGTAAGCGTCGGTCTACAACCTTGCTTTAAGTAAGTTGTACGCCTTAGGCCCAATTTCACAGTAGTTAGTTAGCTTGTACTGATACAAAATTCGGTAAGCTATTTACAAGATTATATATAGGTATGTATATATTTTTTAAGCTTATTTGCGAAAATGCAACTTGTCAAAATCTAACCTTGCAAATAGCTTACCGAATTTCGTTTCACTGGTTGATCATCACTACTTAACAACTAGTTAAGCTAACTAGCCACTGTAAAACTGGGCCTTAAGCCGTAAGAAATTAACCAATCACAGGCATTTTTATTCCCCTCGCTCTCACTTGTGATTGGTTAATTTCTTACGGCTCAAGGCTTACAGCTTACTTAAAGCAAGGTTGTAGACCGGCACTAATGTATAATGAATTCAAGGAACAACGCGTGCGTTAAGAATTGAATTGAAAACAATGTTTCAAGTGACAGAAGGATAAAACTCGGATAGATTTATCGGCACGCGGTGGTGGTCTCGAATGCAATCGGCTAATCGTCACCAGATAATTTTCACACCCATTGTATTCCGCTCGCGGGGATACGACGCGCTTCGGTAACACCGGGGAATCGTCACACACTGCGCACGCACGGCGAAATAAAACTACCGACCATTCTGCTTACCGCGGCTTTTTACGATTCCATTTCTACTATATTCTAACAGAATGCCTTATTTACGATCACGCATTACACGTTACGCCGCAGACCCGCGTCGGGCTGACAGCATACACCGCGCGTAACTTTAGGGATTTGCATGAAAAACGATGTTGTCATATATTAAATCCCTTTACGTTAGCGACGTGCGTGCTCAGTACGGACGATTTAAAGAAATTCTATTCCTTTCGACTTTCGCAAAGTTCTCCGCGAGACGTGCAGACGCGAACTTGTTTTCCTTCGTCGTTAGCAATATCACGGGCGACGCTGAGGGCGTGCAACGCGATCTCTTTCTCTCTGTCTCTCTCTCCCTGTCACACGTACACTCACACATACACATACACCCTTTTCGACTCTATGCAAATAAATTCACAGGGAGCGACTCGCGGGATGTCGGCATCGCCAGCGCGGAATAAAATAACTTCCCCAGATAATACGCGACATTTTATTCTCTCGGTACTTTCGCGGCGCGCAGATAAGGCGAGTCATAAATTTTTCAATACCCCCCGATTTGAAAATAAATCGCATACCGCGGCGTATGCAGAAACGCCGGGTAACTACCGGCTCCCCGTCCTCCACGGCGACGATCCTGTTACTTCTGTTACCGTGATAGATCTTTCGTAACAGGACTTTACGCATCGTCTCGTGAAAATCGTAATTCTTTCATCCGTAATAGTCCGCAGATAGCGGTCGTGTAATCTGAAGCATCCATTCTGAGCTCTCGGAAATAAGAAGAAAGACCTGTTCGACCGTATTTAGGGGGAGCGGGGGAAGACGTTTCACCGATCGATATTGCGGGCAATCGTCAAGAAAAATTACGGGTAAGGTCTAATGAACGATGACCCTCCGTCTGGGAGAGCAATCACGAAGGCGAGGACATTTGTCGAGTCTCAATATAATCGTGCCAATTGTTTTTCCACAATTGCAAAGTGCAGCTCCCGTAATTGCGTCTGAATGCATTAACGAGGCTAGAGAATGATCCTTACGCAATTCTACGATTTGTGCGAGATAACGCGCGCGGGTTGGACGTATCCCATGCGTGCCGTATATGTACGACAATGCGATATTGCAGTAAACTTCATTAAAATCACAGAGTGAGTCAATCAAGCATATTTGAACAATTTCTAGGGGCGTTACGTACAGGCAAATCTATCTGTAGTATCGCAGACCGCAGAACACAAAGCCAAATCCACTCGACCATGCGGTTTACTATCATTGGACATATTACATTTTCCATAGATGACCTACGATAGCGCTTCTTGCTCTCCCGCTCGTCATCGATCGCCGTACACTCCCGGTGTCAGCAAAATTAAAGATAAAATAAAAAAAACTTCGCTCTTCGCCGCCACCGACGCCGCTATCGGATATCGATTTAATGCAAAGTTACGAAATACTGTTGACGGCTACCGAAAAAGAGGGACAAAAGCGACTGCGTGGTTTATGTAACGGTAACCTCTTGGGCACTTGACTGCCGTGGCGGTAGATTTCGCCGATAACGCCGCAACGTTTACCCTTTTGGATACACATAACAAATAAATCAAACGATTGGTCCATTTGATTTTCAGTTAAATACAACACTCGCGCGCTTTGCCGTTTATCAAAATTCTTCAGAGAAGACATCTGCCACTGTTTTATCTCCAATAAGACTCAAGTGCACAATTCTCAGGCCTAGTTTCACCAACGTCGCTTAATTTCTTCGTCTCTTTCTGTTACTTTAAAAAGAGACGAACGTGAATGAAACTAATATTAAAGTTAAGCGACGTTTGGTGAAAACGGACAATAAGTGTACGAGAGATGTACGAATCCACTGATTCGCCGAATTAAAACTACGACGAGTCATTCCCCGATCTTCGTAGTCTACATACTTTTAACGTCTGCCGGAAAAATTTTATAATTACGACTCGCTACCTTCGGACTTTCATTAATCGACTCCTTATTACATGTGCTTGATTGTTCGAAACGATTTATTAAACACGCGCCAGTTAAGGTCGAGCAAATGTATTTATGAAAATTACGATACGTCAAAGAAAGATTTTGTACGCCAACAGCCAAGTGTGTGTTGCACGTGTGTCGCTGTTATTGAGTGAAAAGAGGAGCGCGCGCGAGATGGACGACGCACGAAAGTTGCCGAACGATCGGCCAGATATCGATGGCCCGGCTTAACGAATCACGGGGACCGTAACTCCACCTCACCCCCCACGGGAACTTTAACTCGCCATGACAAACACTTAGTTTGGCTTTAACTGTTAATTGATCAGAAAATCCAATTCCTGATCTTGACATATTATGCGCCGGCCGTATCGCGACGATTTAATGTTCCTCTATGAGAGATCGGCGTGTAACTTGTACCCCCCCGATAAATTACATATCCGACTTTAACCACTTTAGTCGCAACTAATGCGAGTAAATCGACACGCCGCCCCGTTATAGATACAGCTCCGAACTTCATTGGGCGGAAGCGGGGGAGGGGGAAGGAACGTAAGTTAATCGTGACAACAAATTCCGCTTTCGGCTTCCGCGACGCTATTTCAGCAGTTGCTCCTAAATATTTTTTTGTCGCTCCGAAAATCGATTTCTTGTCCAAAGTTATCCAAAGTTATACGAGTCCCGGCCATCAATAACATTTCGACGGTTTCACTAACAAAGAGCAGTAACAAGCGCGCGATAAATTCGCCCTGTACACTTCGCACGCGATACATGGGGCTTTACGGCTTCACGAATTATTACTCATACTCGCGCGCTTCCGCACCGGGGCACGTCCAATTTTTGGATCCCCCGCCCATTTTTCGACGCCCACCCTCCCCCCTCGTTGCCGTCATCGTGTCCGTCTCGCCACGCGACATCAATTACTCTCGTAAAAAAATAGGGAGGGGAAAAAGCAGAGAGAAAGAAGTGAAGCGATCCTTCGGGCGAGTTCGCCTTTCTTCCACGCTTTCCCGCAACGTATCTTGCGGCGAGCGTTTCAGGGGCGTTTTCTCGCCATGCGCGAAATTAAGGCGGCGGACGAGCTTCAGAAAGCTCAGCAACAATTTATTGGCGCCCCCCCCCCCCCGAAACTATTCACTTCACGGGGCGCAACCTTCCGCTTTTCCGCGAAGCTCGCTCGCAATTATTCATAATTTATATTCAGGAATATCACGCGCACACGATATTCGTGCCCATGCATCTTTCTTATTGGTCCTGCACGCGGGCCTTCCCTCCTCCGCTGGGTCCGCTGGGCGCGCGAGTGAAGGAAAATAAGATAAATTGCTGACAAACTACTCGGAGGAATCACCACTGGCGTCATGGCACCCCCGGGTGACGTTGACGCTCGCTAACGTGTCGCGCAACTAATTACGAGTAATTAACCATTGGCATCGATTCCATTTTCATTCGTTCCCCGCACCGGTCACCGCGAGGGATGTTTTGCCAAAATGTTGCCACAGAATTAAACCGTCTCTCCGCAGTGATTTTACGCGTTTTTACGGGAATTGATCATTTGTTCAATACAATGAATATTACTGCGAATTACGATACCACTGAGGCGTTACGGGAAAACGGATTTGATAATATATGCCATTCTCACCGCCGCCTACGGTTTCTTCTCCGGTTTCTCGCGACACGCGAATTCGATGAAAAAAAAAACTCGCAATAAAACGGGATTTCCATTAATCTGAGTGCAAGCAGTTGAATCTTTCGATTCGCCGTGTTGCACGGAGCGTTTTTCTTCCGCGCCCGCAGCGTAGTAATTTTCTTCTACCTTCAGCTGATAAAACCCCGTCGTTTTAGCAACGCTAAAGCACAAGGGGGATGTTCCTGCGTTTCCTGATTCGCCGATCCGTCTCTCGATCGCGAGGGCACTTTTAATATTCTTAGGCGATAAAGCCTGGATCTCATCCAGTGGGGAAACGCCTCCTACGACGGCAACCTCCTGTGTGTGTCTGGAACGCTCTGTATATCCACGGAGAACAGGCAATTTCCTGAAGCCCCCGATCGTATCGATTACGCGTCGTCAAAGACGAATGCCGAAATTAAAAGACGAAATCGCGACTTCGACGTGCACTATTTCACAAAGCGCAGCGGAGAGACAGAGAGAGAGAGAGAGAGGAGAGAGCGGAAGAAGGAGGAAAGTCGCTTCGCTCGACTATCATTTTTAATATCTTCTAATATCTCTAAAAACCGTTCTTACTTGTAATACTTGTAAATGACAAAAAAAAGAACGTTTGATAAGAGATGGAGTCCCAGGAAAGAGTCAAGTATCAAGTGTCAAAGTGATGTTTCGCTTGCCGTTGTAAATTGCTGACGCATCGTATTCGAAGAAGCATATTCCGTATACAAGCTACCCCAACTTTATCCTGATACGATACGAAATAAGATGAGTGCAAAACTGCTGCGCGAGTTAATAAAGCTAATACACGACACGATTATACTTTTACATCGTAGCGATATATTTGTCCCGACTGTCACGCGTCTTGTTCTTTATTCGAGTACTCCTCGGTCGGATAATATATCCGCCCGCAACGACAGGATATCTGATTTTGGCAGAGAGCGCGTAGCCGCTTGGCGTCCCGCCATCGGCCTATCAACGTAATTATTTTTACTTACTCCGCTACTCGAGTATTCGTAACGATCGCTACGTGCATTTCGATATCTCCTTTCGCCGAATTCGATGCTTTGAAAACGACCTCTCTCTCTCTTTCTCGCTTTCTTCCGCACCTTCGCGCGTTCCAGCCACGTTGGCACACGCCTCTCAATCTTTGATCGCGAGACCCGCGGCATTTTATTTGTCCTACTCGTACAAGACGAGATATCGTCTCGCGATACCGCGTTTGTTTTCTTATCAAGGAGATCCCTCAGCTGGGTACCGAGCGCTTGCGTCTCGTATAAACTGCGCTCTCTTTCTTCTTCTTCCTCGTGTACTAGGCTCGAAGCCTGTTTTATCCAGTTCTCGTTCTGGTACTTGGAGCATTTGGTTTTACTTCATCTTCGGTAGGCTGCTAACCTTGCCGCAGGATACCCCAAAAGGGGCACGTGTGGCAAGATACTCTCGGTGGTTGCCACTTCCCTTCGGGAGGTACCGAAAAAAAAAACTAGTTCGTTCGTTTACTAAGCAGCGCATATTTCTCTGCGCCACACTTGCCACACGCTCTTTCTTCTCTCGATACATAATAACGATCTAACAACTCTCCGTGCTCATTGGCGGTAGTCGCGGCGACGGCAGCTGCAACGGCCAAGTTACAATGCGATACGTTCGAACTGGAGAAATCAATGCACATCTGGAGATCGGACGGCTGGCAATGCTGGGAACCTGGCTGTATGCCGGCATATACGAGGACGAATCTCTGTATCCAATCATGATTGTCGATACAGACGATATCCAGGCCCCTGTTATAGTCGTAGCTCGTCGAACTGGGTCATCGGTTATCTCTGCACGAGTACATTAACTATTGGTCCCTCCGATGCGCTATCGCGCCGGGTCTCATCGAAGATCATGTGAATATCGACCGTATGTTACCAGCGATCGCGCGAGAATTGTCATCGAGGCACGTTATCAAACGTTAACAACGGCTAAAAAAAGGATGCTGGGCTGTATTCATTCATTTCCTCAATGGAATTATTTTGGTGAACGTTTACTAGAGCGTCGATAAGTTTATCAAATTTCGATGTAAAAATAAACGTCATTCATATTCCGAACGTGCACACACACACACACTATAATAATAAACCGAAATTGTCTCTCTCCCGTCCAATTTTACGTGTCCAATCTATCACTAGGATTCGCCGTCGGCGTAGTAGATGAACGCTTCGTTATACTCTAAGGGGCCACGATTAGCATCGGATCATACTGTTGATTGTACACGACGGTTGTTAATATCTTCCAAATTTGTGATACGACACTTCGTGGTCAATATATTAAGCTGATTGCACGCCAACGGCCGTAAATACGCTCGCGGCGGTATTCGTGTCTGAGCGTTTGCATCTGTTTCAGAAACGGGCGCTATTTGTTCGTGCACCGACGTGTATGATGGTGCACGGTGTGCAATGGACATGCAGGCGCACGATCCCGATAGAAACCATCTCGCGCGCGCGGGTAGGCCCGCTTCCTACCACGGACGCTTTGGTGCAGCTGCAGCTGCAGCAGCAGCAGCGCGGCTTGATGCCGCAGTGCTTACAGCCAGTTAAATCTGTACGACGGCCGGCGTTCGCTCTAATGCCGAATTATGAATGGATCGTGATAAGAGATAAGCCGCGCACTTCCTGACTAATGCGCGCGCGAGAGCCCGCGGGGGCGCGGACGTCCCGTGTAACGTCAATCGCGAATTTTCCTTTGGCAACCGCCCCTCGGCACCGCCGCGCCATTACGTATTCGTCCGTGGTCCGATTTGGTCTTACAGACTTTACGGGACGCTACATGTATCCGTTAAATTACTACGCTTTACCGTCGCGACCCACCGTAAACAACGAGGAGCAAGATGGACGGCGACTATATCCGAAGAACCCGTGGGCGCATGGAGAAAAATGACGTTTTCGCATTTTCTTTTTTCCCCTTTTTTTCGGAGGGGGGCGGGGGAGGCTGTATTAAGATCCCTTCGCAAGTTGGCTTAACTAAGTAACCGTGACGAAGTTATAATTAAGTGGCGCGTATTCATCCGATGAAGAAAGCGTAATTAAAAGTTTCCTCTCGGCGAGCTAACCACGGCGCGTTATGAATGTGTCGTTTACCATGCGCGCTCTATCATCCGCCGCTTATACCACTTTCCATTAATGACCGCTTGGACCCGACATTATTCGTTAACGCAGTTGGAGAGACGGCAGCTGCTTACGCGTCCGGAATCGACTCGTCCTCGCGCAAACTAGGAACGAACAGTCGGCTTAACGACGCTAACAATACCTGTTTTAATTAAAACGCGAATATATATCCACTATGATTATAAAGTTACAAATCAAAATCGCGCGGAAGTTGAATAAATTTCCCCGGAAGATCCGGGGCGGATTATCGGACCGCCCTTTCGTATTGCGACGCGCGATAACCGTATAAATTTACCGCAAATTTATGACTGCGGCGTCTGCCTGAATTCGAGGCACGTGCCGTAATGAGAGACGGCGTGACGAGTGAATTTTTATCATGCATCCTCCGGTACGTGCACACTCCAAAGTATGCACAATCAATGCGGTAGGAGACGCGCGTCCGCGGAACATTCTTAATTGCGCCATGTAGCAATCGTGCACCGGAAAAGAGTGTACACGTTCGCGAGCGCAAGCTGTTTCCTCGAATTAAATGCCGTGGACGCGGAGATACGCATCGTGATTCGGAAAGTGAACGCTACAAGTGAGAAAAGCGCGGAAACGAGAGGAAAAGCAGGTGGGAGCGGAAAAAGGAGCCCGAAGGATGAAGAGGAGAGAGACGAGCAGGAGCGCCGGCGGAAAGAGAGAGAGGAGCGCGCTCAGTTCTTCGTACTTCTGAAATTTCAGAAGAGAGAGAGACGGGGTTCTGGTTCGTTCCCAGGAATGTTACGCAATTGAATCGCCCGGAAAGGAGGAACTAAGTAAATTTCCCGCCATTTTCAGGACTCTCGGCCATTTATGCCGAGTAAATTTTTCATTTGTTTCTTTTTCATCTCGGAGCCGCGGCATCGTCTGGCTGGAACTCCGCGGGGATCGTAATGGAATACGAGAGATGCGCTCGCCGGCGGTTATCGAAACGCACGTCCAAGTATTTAATCTTCGAAAAAAAAATACCTCCGCCAAGTTCGTGCACCCTCATCATTGTGGGAGGAAAGCGAAAAATACGGAAAGTCTTGGAAAAATAAGCAAGTCAATGATTCACGCAATTGTCTTTCATAATTAGTCTGGATGGCTAGGATATTAAGTGTCGAATATCCCCCCCCCCCCGGAAAGTCACAATCGTTATCACTTCCTACCGATGGCACGGACAGTAGTCGAAGTTAGACTCGCGTAAAGAAAACAAGCCGTTATTATCTCGACGGATCTCGCACGACTCTCCCGAGCGATGATCGATCCCCTGCGCAAACAATCTCGCGGATCTCAGTATCATATATGCTTAATAATCTTTCTAAAATATCGAATTGCCTACGTCATGAAAAATCGAAAGATGTGTCAAAATTAAGTGCCATTTTGACGGCAATTTGGTTCTCTATTCCCCGATTTTAACGTTCGAGTCACTTGGCGGAAATTCGCGTTTTTAAGCGGTGGATGTTAGACTCGTGTCAACGACGATTTAATTGCGTATCTTATTCCGATTCTTTGCGGCGGGGGGACGCGAACCCGACCGAGGTGAAAATGCAATTCGCATCCCGGAAATTATTGGAGACAGTAGCGCTTGATTAGTGCCACGCGCGTGAACGGCCGCGAGCGGTGGAGCGTAATTGGGACACCGGCGATTTCGGAATTATTTCGCAACGCAGCCACGTATGTGTTCTTCTTCGGCTTCGATGAAGATATTATCTGCTCGGACTCCGCGCATTACGTGCGGCGCATTACCGAAAATACTGCGCGACGCCGGGGAAGCGCGGAATCGCGAACTAACCCAAGTGGATAACTTTTAAGGGGTTCATTATACGGATGCATGCGGATCAATATATTTACGCGGCTCTGTAATCGCGCGGTAGAAAGTAAACCATTGTCAAGCCATCTGCCTCGTAATCGGGATAACGGATTACGCCCGGAGCTACGCTCATTTGCGGGATGAGTAACGTGAATCGGCGCTGCGAGAGCACCTCATCCTTTATCAAACCTGCGCGTTCAATTAGTCGCATCTTACGCCCGGATTTACAGTCGCGACGGGGAGGCGCAGGCTAGATGGAGAACCCTATCTGACGCGAGCGTGTATTATATACAGGCGCCGCGCAACGAGAGGGAGGCCGCGCCACGAATACACATTGGCTATCCCCTTTTCGCAGGTTGGACGAAGGCTGTATTTTTAAACGAGAACGTTCGCCCGCGCGGCAGCCAGTAAATTTATCCCTCGCGTTACTCCTGGGTCCATTTCGTAGTTCGCAGAATGGAGGTCCACCATCAGCACCGGGGCTGGCCTGGTGCGGCTGGCTAGCTGACTGGCTGCCTGGCTGGATGGCTGGCTGGCTGCTGGTGTTAGTGCCGCTAGGTTGGTGTTGGAAGCTCTAGATCTATCGGCCGGTCTACTCTGGGGGATGCTAACCTGTCCAAGGGATGCTGTTCTCCGCTCGACTCTCCTTTAGCTTCCAATGGCGGCCGCGGCCCGTATCCTATATCCCTCTTTTTTTTTATCCTCCTTCGCACAGTTACGTGTATAGTATTATATCTTTCGCTCTCGAGGAAGAGAGCGCGCGTCTAACCGAACTTACACCGATCGATTTCCGGTTAGCGACCCTCGAGAGTATACTCGCTTTCGCCCCACCGTTGTTTCGAGTTGCTTATATCGCGATTCGTCTTTGTTGCGAGCGGCAAGCGGGAAGTTCGTTATTTCACCGTCGCCGTTTTGCATACCGCTGTGCACCGATGTGTTTTAGAGCGGCAGTGCACAGGTCATTGCGCTCCAACTTTCTACAAGTGTTTCTGTTTAGCAACAGAATGCGCTTAATATCGATTTATTTTGTACACGCGACAATACTAATAGAGTGTATTACAATCGCACATCTTTACACATTTTCTCTTTTTATCCCTCCTTCCCTTTCAAGTTTTTCCTTTTTTAAAGAAGGAGCTCAACTTTCTTCACACGGAAATAATTAAGCGCGCGCCAAGAACTGCGCTGGTTACGTTTTCAAACGTTGTCCCTTACAATTCTCAGACGTCCAAGTCGCGGATCGAAGTCGAATCTACGTTCAATAAATAAACGCAACGTTACGTCGCCGAAGTGCGGCAGGTTCTAAAAAAAAAATCACGATTGCAGCAGGTTATAACGGTCTGTTTCTCGAGCGTATTGCGCTTTTAAGGGGCGTCGAGAAAAAGAGAGGGTACGTGTGTACGTGTACGTGTATGTGTTTTTGAGAGAGAGATAGAAGCTCACGGCCCATATCGATACACCAGTAACCCACTTCTAGTTGACAAAGCGGATATAATGCAGCGGCGGGAGGAACGAACGGAGGCTGTATGCACCCATCCCTGGCACGGCCCCATCTATTTTCGCGAAACTGACATTTCTATCGGAACGTAGTTTCTCTTTAAAAACTTTCCACGGGGATACAGGCGGGCGCGTAGTGTTTTACAAGCACTCTCTCTTCCGCACTTGGTTCTGCTCGCCGTTACCCTCGCGCGCGCTTTCGCCTTCTCTTTCCCTCCGTCCAACCCCTGGTCCCACTTCGTCCTCCTTCCCTTCGCCTCTCCATTTCTTGAATCCCCCCCCCCTCCCCCCGGTCTGACTTTTCCTTTTCTTTCGGTGCGGCATAACGATCCTGAGTATCTCTCTATTTATGCTTCGCAATTTATGAGCGCGCACAGCTTATATTCAAACCACTTGCTCCCATGCCCCTCCGCCCGCGCCTTACCCCGCCGCTTATCTTCCCTTACATTTTATATTATGCTTTTGACACACGTAGAAAAGTCGCTACTTTTATCAAGTTCCATCCCGAATTCATTCGAGATTCCTGTGCACTCGGGGGCTACTTCAACCGCGTTTCTATCCGTGCACTATGGAGCTTATTAACTTGTAAAATCGTATAACTTGTAATAAATGTAAAATCACGCCGCTCCGTGCGAAATGTGGGGCTGTGATTTATTTACGATGCAACAAGCCAGCTTTGTCCATTTTTCGCGTTTCTTTGATATAACACATCTCGCGAATTTACACTAATGATCTTTGGTGACAGACGACATCTGCATGGATCTGTCTCCAAGTTCCTCTTTTGATCTGTTTTGAATGTTTAACATTATCAAATATTACGTACGCCCGACAACCCTTATCGGTGCGCAATTCACAAGTCGAAAATATACGCGTAGACAACATCTATACTCTTATTGCGACAAACATTATCACATGCCTCGGCGGTCGAATTGGTGATACGCCCGTCTAGAGTGCAGGGAGGTCCAGGTTCAAACCCTGGCTGAGGTAATATTATTCACAATACATTTTCTGTCTTATTAAAAATGCCAGGTATTATTATCAAAAATAATAATCGTTACTCAAATTATTAACGATTCGATGCCATTCCGTACTTTGCGCAAAATATTTACTTGAAACAAAAGTGCGCTTTAGCTTGACGAGAAGCATTCCCGCTTACGGAAACGGAAAAGTCTCGCTGGATGGGCCGTCATTCGCACCGAGTATTTTCACGTTTTCGTTACATGTCTTCCAGCGCGAGAAGTCTTATTCCGGCAAAGCGCGGCGCGAGACGCGCGCTTTCTTGCGTTTCCTACCCGCCCATTTTTTTCTCCGTCGCCCTTTTTCTCGTTTTCTCCTCGCGCGACATCGAAAGCTGTCGAGGGTGGTGAAAGGCCGCCTGGCAGCGCGACGTCGCCCGGCGAAAGGAATATTTCGAGCTTCCTCTTTTTGCATCCATTTCGACGTCGTCCACAAAAATTGAAATGCAAGGCAATTGGAAGATGGAGAGTACTCTAAGCGGGGATTCCTTTGTCCCATTTGTTCGAGGGGTTTCGAGTTGAAAATGGATTCGTGCTGAAAATTAGGCCGCGAATGGCGAGAAAGTACGCGGTAAATAGTACATGGGGGATAAAATCGCTCGGAGGCGGAGCGCGGACGATCGGGGCGCGCCATTATCTCGTTACGCCAAGTATTCGTCATCGAGCTAATTTTCCGCGCTCTCAATATCAGTGCTGAAAGTTTCCGCGGGCTTTAAGCTGCATATCGTCGTCGTGGAGGCACATTTACCAACGTTTTATCGAGTTTAGCTCGTCCGGAAAACTCGACGTCCCCCTAACTTTTTCCTCGACAAGGTATCCCTTCGTGTCGGCGTTTTTCAAACTTGTCCCACGGTGAACTTCGTGACACGATGAGAACTTCTAATATCACGAAGACCAGATGATCTTAAAACTTTCCAGATGCGTAATTAGGATCCTCGTAGACGATCCTTACGAGTCCTTCTGGGAGTCCCGGAATGCGCTCTTCAGCGCGGTTAACGTAAGAACGATAACGATCCGGGGGATCCAGCGAGACCGTTTCGCTCGGCGACGATTGGCCAATAGTAATCTCCATTTAAATATGATCGCGCGCTACCGCCGGGTTAAAAGTCGGTTGACTTTCCGTTTAATGGCTTTCACATGTTTCATCACGGCTCGCGATTTACGTTACAATTAAGACTAGAAGCGAGTCTCATTACTGTAAAATACGGCGAAACACGTTATATTACCTTATCGTTGCGAACGGCATGACATTCAAGTGCAAAACGCCGGTCTGAATTCTCACGGCACCGTCACGATCGTCGGCGCCTGCCGATGTAAATTCCAACAATAATAGCTCGCAACTAGTCGCGCAGGAAGTACAGAGCCGACGTTTAACATACTATCTTATGCATCCCGCTGCACCGTGTACTGAACTTTGATTCTATTCATTCAAACACTCCGCCAGGAGGAACGGTGACAATCGGTAGAGAGAGAGAAAGAGAGAGAGAGAGAGAGTGAGAGTGAGAGAAAGATGACGACAAAGATGGAAATACATTATTTAAACATATGAACTTCATGTTAGATTCAAATAAAGTAGTAAATTGTCGAGCAATCCGCTCGTAGTTTGTTGTAAAATTGTCATCGGTACACCGGGACAAGCATACACACTGATATGCATCGACAAACAGGGCATTATCAACTTATGTAATTTTGCGCTCGATGTTTAATATCCCGTTGATTAAGTGTCCGGCGATAGCGAATCTATTTTCGCTATGAAAACACCGGTTTGAAATTGCTACAAAAATACCTCGCGTGTTCATCGGAAAGAGCATTTGCAGCATTTAGCGGTATGAAGTAGATAATCGTATCATCCAATCGGCCTGAAGCGACCGCAAGCTACGAGTTGCTGTTGCTGCTAAACCGAGCTACCGAGTTACTCGCTCTCGGCTGGTGGACGGATATATATTTACGCCGTCAGGGATAAATCAATATAACTACGCACCGCGCTATATTTCTGGATGCCGTACGATGTAACGACTCTTTGTCGAACATCCGTATCGGCCCGAAGAAACGGGGCAAAAAGATATTCAATGAACGCCGAATTATACAGGCTATTTGTCTAATACTTTTTGAGATATTCAAGAGAAAATTGATAACTTTTTCAATATTTAGCTTCTGATATCTCGATAACTGTTTGTCGGAGGGAAAAGTAGTACAGGACTTTTTTACTTAATTTAGTCTCAGGAATATGCTGTCCCCGTTCGAACAACTTTTGTTCGAAACGTTTTTCCGTATCCTTAATTTTTTGGAGATATTTGCGTGGATCATTTAAAATGAGACACCCAGTATTTAAAGCATCTTCATGAAGCGATAAATAAATGCATTATGATTGATTACTGAAGTAATCTATGGCTTCTCCTTAACACTAAAACTTCAACGAGGCGGATTCTGCACATTTTCCCCCGTGTTTTATCGTAAATTTAATTTCCGTCGCGCTTACGATCTAAAATAAAGCTATTCGGTATCTCGCAACTCCGGCTCGCTATTGCGATTCTCCTCGCGAATCACCAGGAATCCACATAATATTCGCAATCGCCGGATAGCACACTTATCCCGTAATGGCCGGAGCGCTGCACGAAAAACCGTGACTACGCTCGATTTGTAATCTCACCGCGGACTCGAGTTTCACCGTTTCACGACTTCGAATCACGTTACCGCGTTACCACTTCGCATCAGTTATCGCACCTTACCTCCCTTTTGGGGAAGCAAAGTTGGTCTTCCGTTACAATCGATATCGCGATTATCTCTTCGTCTATAACGATACGCAATAATAATGTGAGAAGAGATTAATTGTTCCCCATGTTGACGGTTTTCCTTCAACGGCGAAGCGTCACGTTATAGCTGCGTAAAAAATAAGCTGTAATATCTGAACGCGACACCACGCTGACCGCAAAATAAAAAACAGTGCGTAAAAAATATAATGACACGAAGATAAATAGAATAATACGAAACGGTTTAGAGCGGGGAAACGTAGTTTCGATACGTGCGCGCAAGTGCGTTTGATATATCTCGTTAAAACGGGTATGACATATTGAAATAGATGGCGCCGCCTTATCGTGATTAATGTCGATGTACTGGACATTATCTCTTTTCGCAGTTTATGCAGCGCGCTTTGCATACAAGCTGGAAATAAACCGACGTAGGGGTAACATTATCGTTATTTATTAGTGTTGCAACTTCCCGGCGCAACGTCGCTAGTTATGACTTTTGTCGCGTACAAAGCGGGACGGGAGGCGCCGCGGAACTAGGTGGCGACCCTTATCCACCCTCGTACGAAGCGGCGATATCGCGTCTCAGAGATTCGCTCGGAAAAACCGTGATTTATAATGTCGCGCCTCGTTCTCATTGTTTCGCAGCTTACCGCATCTTCGGACTTTTCACGGCGATATTGCACGGGGAGTGGTCCGCGGGGATTACGTCGTCCTCTCCACTTGACAATATCGATACCGGAGTAAAGTATGAATATCGGATACCGTGGCGAGCCACGGTATACGTGATGATGTAATTAATGCAGGATACTCGAGGTCGCGATAATGAGATGTCGCGAGAATAGATGACGAAGAAACCGCTCTAAGATCGCGATCTATAAACGTAGAAGATTTTTTAATGAGTCTGAAAGAAATCAGCCATGGATATTCTTGCAAGACTCCTTCGAGAATTCGTAAATCTCGTGCGTATTACTCGTGGATGTTTAACTTAATAAAGTATCATAAATCGTGATAACGCGAGATTGTTAATTTTGTACACGAGAATTGCGCGTTGCACATGAATTCTTTTTAAATAATTAGCAACACTCCGGATAATTAATGAGTAACCCTTTTAAGATTAACATATTTAATGGTTTCTGTCCAATGTATTGCATATAGCGCATAGTGCTTAATGAATCCCTGTTATTTAATAAAAGATTCGCAAGTATGTTTCCGTAGAATTTAGAGACTTCAAGCGATATCGAAAACAGCAACTGCATTTTTTAGTATAAAAAGAATTGCCGACAAAGAAAATCCAAAAACTGACAATCGTGTATCGCGACTTTATACAATTACAAACGAAATTTTCCATCGTTAACTTTTTTCTACTTTGATTTTCCGTAGAAATTCGCGACGTGTCACGTGACGCGAGCGAGTGCAAAACTGCG
>NW_011967239.1:896089-930108 GCF_000949405.1 Vollenhovia emeryi | reverse complement strand
TCAATGAATCTCTATTACTTAATAAAAGATTCGCAAATATATTTCTGTAGAATTTAGAGACTGTAAGCGACGTCGAAAACAACAACTGCACCTTTTTCAGCATAAAAACAATTACCGATAAAGAAAATCCGAAAATTGACTGACAATCGTGTATCGCGACTTCACCCAAACTAAATTTTCCACCGTTAATTTTTTTTCTACTTTGATTTCCCGTAGGAATCCGCGACGTGTCACGTGACACGAGCGAGTGCAAAACTGCGTAATGCTTTACGAAAAGTTGTTAATTACTGTTTGCCCGGCTAGCTTAACAGATAGATAGCATTTAATTTGCGGTCGTAACATGTTGTACGTAGTCTACCGATGCGACCAATAAAGGTAATTATACTAATTACATTTGCGCACGATAAGCACCGGATAGTTCACGTGAACGTTCATATTTTACATACGTATGTATAAATATAATAGATACATGATTATACGCATTACACATACGTATGTATAAATATAATAGATACATGATCGCTGAGGGTCGAAATTGAACACGACCGATGAGAATCATGGTTTGATGCACCCGATGATTTCACTGATCAAAATTCACTATTGATGTTGCAAAACGCCATTACGTAATTGAGAAGAATAATAATTTTTTCGAAAGCCGCGCAATAGCTTCTGATATTACCCGATATTACAGTATTACGGAGAAATGAATTATCAATCGCCATATAATTGTCATGACGATATACCCAATTATATATTCGATATTTCAGCTTTCTTCGATTGTGTAAAACGAAAATTAGAATCGCGGTAAAAACACACCGCCGGGCGCTCTCAAATAAATCGATA
The DNA here is from genome assembly GCF_000949405.1 of Vollenhovia emeryi. Lineage (NCBI taxonomy): Eukaryota > Metazoa > Arthropoda > Insecta > Hymenoptera > Formicidae > Vollenhovia > Vollenhovia emeryi. Next base: position 929,265 of record NW_011967239.1, on the reverse strand, counting down.
ATTTTGACGAGTGTTCCGCGACTTTTATCTTATCAGTCAGTTTCGTGCCGAAACGACCTTCCGGCGATTCGCGGCAGCGCTACGAGTAATATCCATCGATTAATTAAGGTCTGCTTTGTAGACCGGCGACAATTTCGTAGGCGTATGTTATCATAAGCCGACAGTTACCGCAATTACGTGTAATAATTGATTTGGTTACGTGCACGACGTTAATATGATGCATGCAAGTCTTGACGCGCGCGGGCAGATTTGGATTATCCCACGAGTTACGACTATGCACATCTAGACATAAGACCTATATAAAAGAATCCCGAGATGGAACTTTGTAATATAGTGACAAAAATAATGCAAACGTGTGTAATAATAAATAATATGACACAATGTGCAATAGCGCCAATTCTGTATAACAATAAACAAATTAATTCAACAAACTTGATTATCCTATCATTAAACCGTCCTGCTTTTCAACCAAGTGTCGTAGATAAAATTATCATCTGGCACAATTGTTCGAAAACGGTTAAGAGCGTAAAGAGGGAGAAGATGCTTTCCAATAAAAGCGCACGAAAATACCGCTGGGCGTCACGTATTAATAGCGCGCGTCAGATACGATTGCGCCGCTATCGGGGCAAAAGTCCCGGCAATTTTCGATAAGAAAGAGCAGATGACGGGATTTTGTTGCAGGAGCATTGAAGGAATTCACGGAGGAGCAAATTAGACATAACCCGCGCGCGGAACATGCGCGGTGCATAACTCAGAGAACATGAACACAGTCCCGGGTATACGAATGGGGGATAGTTTCAAATGTACTAACTAAATGCAGCTTGCATAGCTCTTAAGTGAATTCCACGGTATCCTCGAGCTGGCAAGCAGTTTCGTTGGCTCCTGCCAAAATTGATCGCTCATCCGAATTAAGCACCCATATCTCGACGCAGACGGGAATACGGCTATAATTCATTAAGAATCCAATTTAGAGGTCAATGCATGCTCGTTAAGCGCTCCGCGGCGTCGACATGTGTCGCGTAAAACGCTCGTAATTGGCGGCGGGGAGCAAAAAAAAATAATAAACGCGGCTGTCACAGAGAAAACGAAATCAACGTCCGCGTGGTAATAAGGTTTATCATCGAATATTTTCCCCGGAGGTTTAGCCAACTTTCGTTTAGATTGTTAACAATAATCGATGTTATAGCGGGGCTGTAGTGATGTACGGCAGTCATTCGATAAACCGTCCATCGTTTTTCAATTTCCTGCGATCGTTAATACCGAACTCGCGCCGTGAGTTTTGTGTTTCATCGAGTGATCGTTAAAAATTTACGATGCTCACTTGGTCGGTCGCAAGTACGCGTATTCAATATTTATCCAACACTTTCGCGATCGATAGACTAGATAATTTTCGGCAATTGTTGTTGCGACACACAGACACAGAACAGTCCTCTATATATATATATATATGTATATGTATAAAATGTAGGTTGATTAAATTACTTGATTCACGAGATAATGAAATATATATATATATACACATTTTGTATATCTCTTACTAAACGATAACAATTAGATTAGAATAGTAATTATTAGTAGATTGGCAGTAATAAAAGGTTACTTTTGGAGTACACTTAGAGGTTGTTAACGAATTAGATAAATAAAAGAATCGTTAACCTTAGTTAAGGTCGGGAACGTTATAAACTGTTAAAAAAGAATTCGTGCAGTGCAATTCTCACATACGAAACTCGCTCCCTCGCGTTATCGCGATTTACATGAATCTGAATTACGAGGGATTATACGCCGGGAAAAGATATTACGTAACAGAGAGACACACACAAAGGCCGCGGCCACCAGCGCGCGCCCTTTGCTATGAGGTTTGGATCCTGAGATACTCGCGAAAATTTATGAAATTAAGCGTCGGTTGAGGGCGGCTGAGGTAAGAGAGAGAAATGGCAGCAGAACCGTCTGCTGCAACTTAAAACGTAAACGTGCTGACTGTACAGTACGTGTTTGCCTAGCAGAAACAGCACGAAGCTGACCGTTCAATTGCGCCGTGGCCGCACGTGACTAACACTCTAATTATGTATTTAGTCTTAATTAGACGGGCGTTACATCGCCGTGACGGCGGACGCTCGGCGCAAAAGTTCAAAGTCTGCGCTACCCGCTACGGGGGAACAGTTTCTCGTGCCAGCTGTCGCGTCCATGCCGCACGAAATTCGCGTTTACGAGGTAAAATTTTCGCGAAATTTAGAAGCGCGGAAGATCGAGAAGTTTCGGTCGCGTTAATTCGATTACGCGCGAAACTTGCGTGAAATTTCGGTACATCTGCAATCGGACACAAACATGCTGCAAGTGAAAATCTACTCGAGCGCAATCTCGAAAGCTTACCTCCTAATCCGCGCGATACTCATCGCACGGTTAAAATACCGAAAATGGAGAAAGACAACGGGCGGTGATATATCGCCGGAGATCCCTCAAGTATACCTCTCGGAATTTAATTTAAATATATAGCCTGCTGGAGAACGTCGAAATTGCCGGATAAATCTATGTTCTTCGAACCTATCGATATATCGACGCGATAGTGCCTATTCGTTCGGGCTTTATATCTATTAAATTCTGATTTCGCCGCCGTCGGGCGACAGAGGAGAAGCAGTCCTTTAGCTGGATAGCTTTTCAATGGGCTCCTTCATTTATTCTCCGCGCGACGACGCCGACGAGAGGAGAGACGGCGGCGCGGCTTCTCTCGTGCCGGAGGACAAAGGGCCAGAAGGGAAAGAGAATCAAGTTCCACGTACACATATGCGAACGTGGCGTGGAGAATGTTAAAGCGGACTTTTATGAGCCAAAAGGGAAGACCGGGTTAGGAAACGTCAGCCTTGGCCAAGTATAAAGCGTACTAACGACCGTTTCATTGATTTTCAATTTTCGATGAGCCGTGACATGACTAATGGGAATTCGAGTATGCGAATGTTGCGCAGATAAAGCGCGCATTGTCGTACAATCTCGCGAGGCTCTTCGCCGATTTCGCCGATACTCAATGCGAAAAAGACATTCAACGTGTTCCCCGTCGTGTCCGTTTAAGTAATAAATTCACGCGCGATACCGCGCCGTTCTCGCCTGAATAAATAAATCTACGTAACGCGAACAAAGCGCATATCGATTCATTTTCCATTAACGAACGCACGCGAATTACCCATAATTTATCCCGCGTGCCGCGGGATCGAAAGCTGTCGCGCGTAATTAGCGCCCCGAGCTGGCCGAGAGACTCGCGCAACAACGAATCTCAACGAGACCTAAGGCTCTTTTCTACCCGCCGCCTTCTTACGCCGCGTTTAATCAACACAAGCGGGCACGCGATGTCGCGGACGAGGCGCGGCCGAGACGCCAAACTCCGCCCTTCCGGCATCTCGAGTCCTTCGCCGAGCCGTAGCCTGTCGGCGACAAATCGCGCTTCCGCCGGCGAACGAAACGCGAAATTTCCCGTACGTATCGATTGCGGCCGCGTGCCGGGGGTTAGCATTACCCCCGCGGCTACCGCCGTCAGATATGGGCGAAGTTGCGAAACACACATCCGCGCGTACCGGTATTTCCCTCGCAATCTAGGAACGCGCGCATTACATAAATTCATATACCGCGAGAAGGGCGGTAGGTGAGCCGGCACCCCCTCATCCTGCCCGACGGGGCTTGGCGGCGATGGCGATGGCGATGGCGATGGCGGTAGTGCTTTGCCGGTGGTGCTAGGTGCGAGGTGTGTGGAACACGTTCCACGCGATAGTGTACATTTGAGATACAGCGAGCGGACTACGGTTCTAATTCCGATGACGTATGAGCTTGCGTAACCTAGTTTTCTGTTTGCCAGTCCCCGGTAATGAGTTGTCTAGTCCTCCGCCACCATACTCGTCCCCCGACCACCTTTCCGCCATCCACCTGTAACCATCGCCACCACTTCGTTCTCGGTGCGCCTTCCCCGTCTCTCTTTCTCTCGCCCTTTTCCTCTTTCTGCCTCTGTGTTGCCTCTTTCCCGCAGTCGTTTCCCCCGTGACATCGTGTACTCGCGTGTCGTAAATTACACGCCGAGTCGGGCGTACGTGTACGTACTTGTACACGCTAGTGACGATACGATAAACGGTTTGCGAGAAAAGGAACCGGCGTCGCGGCTCAATTGTCCGTCCTCGGGGAATTACGAAATTATGGATAGAAATGTTCGCGAACGCGGCTATCGATCGACGAGCCGCGAGTTTCGTTATAACTTTCCGACGTCGCCGATCTAATCGCCGTCGAAGCGTATTCTCATGGCAATCATCTGGGAACGCAAACATTTCTTCGCGATACTATCGCACTCGGCGGCACGCAACAGTGCCCGAAACGAGAATTATTATCGATATGATTAGCCTATTATCGCGAACATGTGTAACCGGACACACTCTAGTCTTCTGTACACAGTTTCAATTGCGCCTCTAGATTTAATTGCAGTGTAACGGCAGTATTTGTTCGCGTATTAGTTATAATCGGAGGAGCAAAAATCAGATATTAACAGCGCCGGGGATTTCGACGGCGCAGGCAGGCAGGCGCGCACCCCGAGTGTAAATAATTCCGCATAATTGAAAATCCGAGAGCGCGCACGAAATATAAAATAACAGAAGCGGAACTCCGGGCTGTCACTGGCAACGCATCCGACGCGATCATGGCTGATTAATGGCCAAATTGCGCAATTAATACCGAAACATCAGATAATCACGCGAGCGAGGGGAAAAAAATTTTTTCGAACGCCACCGAGCTGGCGTGCGCCGGATGGCCTTAACGAGGGGGAGAAGATCGTGAAATTTATCGGAGCCGATCGTCCGGTCATCAGTTTAGGATCGAGAGTTAGTGTCGCCTCGCATGAGAGCCGACTATCCTTCATGCGGAATGTCTGGCCCCTTCTTTTTCCTACACTCGGTATTACGCCGCCGTCCGTCGAGACGCCCCGTGATAAAAAGGAACGGTTTGTACGACGTGCGCCTATCTCGGTATTTCTTCGAAATGGAACGACGACACCGGCACGACGTGCCTGCTCGTTCATGTACTTAAGGATTCAGACATCGCAGAGAGGATCTCGAGCCTTAAAAAGGATAACCGCCATTAGTTAAAAAAATATTACGTCACGTTGCCGTCGTTGCCGAAATTTTCCTAAACTTCAACGTTCATCCCTTTCGATCACGAAAGGCTCAAATAAATATCCCCGGCGCGCGAGGCCCACAGTTACCGAACAACCCTACGAGCGCGGAATTAAATTCGCAAAATTGGCAAAATTCGCCCCGCGATCCCGCGACCCTCGAGAACGGCGCGTGATGCGTGTCCGAGCTTAAATTAAGTTACGCCGAGATTCCTTCCGCGCGTGATATCTCGCTGCCACGTCCGCAAATAGATTTATATACCTTGAATCATTGTTTGTCCCGCGTGTTTTCATTTTTCGAGCCCGGTTGTCTTTATGGGGCTCGTTGCTTTTTTCGACAACGCACCATATATCCGCGGCTGGAGGATGCCAGGCAGGCGTGGAGATATATCATCCGGGAGAGACATTTCCACCCCCTTATTTCGCGTTTCGCCCCCGAAGCGGACTCACCCTTGCAAGCTGCCGGGCGAAACCGGCACACCGAGGCCCGACTTTACCGCTGACACCTCGAGCGTCCAAATAAATAATACGCCTTATTTGTTGTACGTATTGTGCGCGGCGGGAGAATGAAATCTGTTGGCGCGCGCCAGCGGATCAACGGTACGAGCGGAATCACGTGATTTAGGAAGATCCCCCTCTAAACGGTAATTAAAATATGCACGAAGCGTTTCGCTGGCAAAAAAAACATTATTTTTAACGCGGTTAATTTCGATCTATTTTCCTCGGGAGACAAAAAGAAGCGGCAAAAAGCGATAGGTCGAGAAGAGTCGATAATAACATTGAATTAAGAGCCAATGACAGATTCACGACTTAGAAAATAATCCCTAACGATATTCGCCACGTACGTATATACCGCGCTTCTCCCGATAAGTGTAATAAATTGAATTTAAGCGGTTTTTTGTTAAGACTCAATTATCACGCGATAAGATAATTAACAGTCCCGTATAAATGAAGAATACGATGGGGTGAAAAATAAGAGAGTAAAAACACTGGGGAATTGATGGCTGCGCCGCGATACTTTCCCCGAGGGCGAAGTCGACGGATACGCGGAGCGTATACATGCGAGCAAGTTTTATGCGGTTTTCAGACGAAAAGGACTGTTAAAGGAGTCGTAACGCGCGAACGGCAAAGCCGCGTTGCCCTTTTAACTCCCGTCGCGCTGACACGGCAACGGCACGGGTAATGGTTACACCTGCTGCAGCGGCAGCAGCAGCAGCAGCAGCAGCAGGAGTTTACAAGGTGGACGAGGAACTAGGCGAAAGAATCAGCGCGCGCCAGCAGCAGCCCGCTCGAACGCGAGTTACGACGAAGGATTTCATCCGGCGGGGGTTCGCCGCGGTCATTAACTCCGGAGTTCGTGTCGCGTGTGTAACTCGCTCGCTCGTGGCGAGAGCCTTGCGACCATGTACGAGGCGCATCTGAAGTTTAGCCCGCGTAATATTCCTCGCACAAGGGCTAGTGTCCGTTAATTGACGCAGCGCGCTCCTTCGTGAGAACCGGGCGAGATGGCGAGACGACGAGATGAGACGAGACGAGACGGAACGCGGCGAGATGCGATGCGATGCGATACCGGCCGATAAAAATACCGCCGGGCGTCGTAATTAACGTAAGACGCGCCATCTTTTATCCGCGAGTCTTCATCCGTCATAATTAATGATAACGTCGATATCAGCGAAGCGCGTACAGGCCAGGCGAAGTAACGCCACAGCCGCCTACGGTGGAATTCCTCGTTTGTTATTTAGCGCGGAACGCATCTCTTCTCCGCGAAGTCGTACTTTGCAAAGAGTAAATGTGTGAGCCGCGAGCTACGACGTAAATTACATTACGAATCACGTCTGCTTAATTACCGTAGTTATTTAATATCATTGAGGGATGTACAATGCGCTCCGCTTTTGCCCCTCCTTCTCCCTCTCTCGCGGCGCACAATTGAAAGAGAGGCGTGACGAGAGTCAGCGGGTTCAAAGCCGACGTTACGCGCCAGCTTGCGACGTCTAAAGCCTCTTTTCGCGCGCTGCGGCTACCGCCCCGCGCCACACGGAGGGGTGTTAAAATTCAGCGCGTTCAGCTTGCCACCCGAGGCGGTCCAACTGGGTCATTAAATATGAGAGATCTTGTTGGCCAACATCTCCCGCTGCCATGGCGGAGACGAGGACCGGGCGAGGAGCGAGAGAGAGAAAGAGAGAGAGGGGGGAGGGGGTGAGCCGCGACTCTCTCTACCGGCAGTTGTTTCTCGGCTGCCTGACGCGCAAGACGCGCCACTCTCTGGATGCACTTTTGTATAATTTTACTTTAATTGCTGTTGAGCCCTGGAGTTTTCAAGTTTCGCCCTGTCCTCGCCTCTCTTCTGCCTTCTTCTACCCGTCCTCGGCCCGTCCCCTCCCTCGCCCCGTCTCTGCGCTTTGCACCTTTCCCTACTTCCGCAAGCGCCTCGCTCCTTCCGCACTTTCTCTCCTTCTCCACTCTCCCCCCATCCACCCCTTTCTCCTCCTCTCTTTCTTGACACGGTTTTACTTCCTCTCTTTCCGCCCCCCCCTTTTTCCTTTCCTCGTTTCTCATGGTCTTCGCTCCCCTTATCGCTGCCCCCCCCGCCGTATCCCGCCGCTCGCGAACGGTCGCTATTTATAAGATAAAACTTCCTCGCGCGCGCGCACTTGTTCCACGCCTTACATAGAGCACGCTCGCGAGAAATCCGCCCCGCGACAAACCTGTCGCGACTGGTTCCGCCAGTCAAGACCCCATGAAATATGATCGTTTCTGACGGAGAATTAAGCACGTAGCTTGAGTAATACGAGTCATTGCGGAACTCGCGTAAAAGCGTGGGATTAAAAGACCGAGGACAAAAAAGGCAGGGTAGTAGGGGGGGAGAGAAAGAGAGAGAGCGCGCGAAAAATAGAGGAACGCGCTCCATCCCCAAGATTTAGCGCTGACCGTCGAGAAAAAGCGCACGCAAATTTCGGGAGAGATACACGAGCGACACACATCTCTCACGTTGATCTAGATCGATCGCCGCCCCGGCCCGGTCGGTCCCGTCCGTCCGTCCGCTCGCGCGCGCACGTTATTACTTGTCCCGACACATTTTACTAGACGGAGCTTATCCCCCAGACGATTTTTGCGATACTAACATCTACAATAATTCTCGAGTTTCTTCGCTCTCGCGGCCTGCCGGCAGCCACCGGGAAAAAGTTGCCTTCCCTCCTGCGAGGAAGTCAAACAAATAAATGTTCTGACGGGCGAACATAAAACTCATAATATATGAGATAAAAGAAATACTCGTGATCTCTCACGCGAATCCTCACGTACCAGGCCGATGCATCACCCCTGACTACGCGCCCGCCCGAAACCCGTTTCTGGCCAGGGGGGGTGGGAGGGCGCCCTCCGCACAAACTCGACAACCTTCCCGCTGCCGATTTACATATGTACATCCTTGGAGCTCCTGCGTGTGTTGCATCCCGTATTTGACGAGGCAACGTCGGAATATGCAAATCACGCGGACGGATGAATATGCGGGGAAGTTTTCGTTAAATCCGCTATAATTGATTCTATTCGGCCCGCTGTCGAAATCGCCCCGGGAAATGAATAGCAACACTCCTTTCCCTCGCCCCCTTCCCGCCGCCCTCCCGAATATCGGAAAAGTATTTCACGTCGCTTTGCGAGTTCCTCCCTCGTGCCCCACCCGCCATCTTGAACGTCCCGCGGCCCCGCGAAGATACGACGTGCAAATTTTCGGAATAATCAAATTCGATCGATCTAAACGAATATCTCACTTCCGCCGCGGAGGCCCGGCGGGAGTCACTTTATTCGATAACGCAACCGATTCTCCCGTGCCCCTTTTGCCCTTTGTAGGGGAGGTACCGGCGGCAATCTTTCTTTTCACGATAGTTTCTAAATGATATTTTAGCAAAAGGAGTCTCTCGGAGGGAGTAGCCGAGGGCGGGGGGAGGATCGGGTGAATAGTGAAAGGGGAATCCAATGCGCGCCGAATGTATTCGGAACTGTAGAAAACGATGATCGAAAACGATTTCGATATATCGTGGGTTTTTACAACGGTGTAAAGTCACGCTAGGTCTCGCGAAAGAAACGCGAGGGAACGTGACGATCGATATATATATATGTGCCCGGCTTATCGACGTCGTAAACCTCGTAGCCGAGGTACGATCGAAGGCCCGCTTATATCTTGTACTCCCGAGATAATTGGGAATCATCCCTCCCTCGAGTTTATGCGGGTATAAATAAAACCTTAATAGGAGAGACAAGTGACACGACGGCTCGGGCTAACGATGAAAGAGTATATTAGTCAAAGGGGATCGTTATTAATTTTCAAAAATAACGAGATAAAGGGATTATTGGTGCACACGGGCTCGTAAGGAACGTGCGTGACATCGAATTGCACGCGCGGGGCTGCAGCGTAGAAATAAATCTGAAGTCGCAACGCTATCATTATTCGCTGCAGCTGCGGAAAGGGACAGGTGAGACGGGAGGGTGGAGGGAGGGAGGGGGAGGGAGGCGAGGGTGCGAGGAGTAGCGCGAAACTTTCCGAAGACATTAAAAATAAAATTCGCCGGCGAGCATCAGGACGTATTAAGGGTGACGACTGCGCTGCACTTAGGATCACGAAAGATCGGGGGCGAGGGTGCAAAGGAGATTCGAGAGAAGCATGCATAATGGATCGGTACTGCTGCGTGTCGATGCGACCGCTACGTCAGTTCGCATAAAAGTGTCGGGGCGGCTTTTCCCCGTCCGCGCGCGCCTTTTTTCATCCCGCGCGCCAAAAAGACGCGGGGTTGTCCGCCGTAGCACGGCGCTCCCGGTGAATAACTTTGAATCCGATCGCGCGAGTATCCCGCCCGCGATCCCGGAGGAAGGAACGATCGAGCTTGAGCGCGCGGCGGTGAGAAATGTTATTTTTCGCGCGCGTAACCACGAGGATATCCCATTTCGAATATCATTTAGTCCATACGCTCGTATAATGAATTAATGTACAATTAACAAATATAATGACGAAACGAGATTCACCACGGATCTAATAAATATCTCTCTGACGCGCTCGACAATGACGTAATAATAATAATAATAACGGCGGTGATATATATAATCAAAGTAATAATAGTAATAATGACAACGCTGTTCACCCTCGTGGAAACCATCGCGCTATGCGCGAATACCGAGATCCGAAGAGAGTGAAATCATGAACAATAAGACGATCCTGACCGACGTCCTCGAGTAGCGCTTCCCCGTGAGGCGATACCGCGCAGACGTAGGTTTGGCGAGGCTTGATCTAGGTAGCCGCTGCACAGGACACTAGCCCAGGACTCTATTCATGCCCGAAACCTCGTGTCACTAGTTATGACAGCAGTTGTGTATTCGCGGATGAATCAGCGTGGACGTAATCCAGCGAACCATTGGAAATGGCCACGCTGGCAAATTCAATCGGATTCCCAGATTCCCCCTTCTAGCAATAGGACCTACGTCGAGGATGCGTGAGACAATTATCATTGTGAAGGAGATTAATCCGTTAATGGACCCTTACATACATCACAGCTGCGAGACAGACATGTCTATAAAACGAAACATCGATCAGCTAATGCTAATTGGCGTGTTTCCTATCGGAATATAATTTGTCATCGATAATTATCATAACTTGCTTAAGTACTATATCACACTTGTATTATATTGCGTTACATTTATATTGAAATGTACCGTCGAGTGGCATAGCGCTATTTATGTCCAAAATTCACAATTTATGTCTTATTCGAATAAAGAAAATGTTCGATAAATGTATACGGCGGTCTTCAATTATTCCAATAGAAATATCTATAGAAGAAATATTTCACTTTGTTCGTATGTAAATACCACGGACGGGTACATTGAACACGGAGTTTTTTATATTACTATTAATTTTCGATTATTTCAAGCGCCGTAAAATAAAATGTGGATTATCGAGAAGCGAGGAGGGTCTCTTGTCTCCGACGTTCGCGGGGAAAACTTATGCTTTTACAAACGACAAGGCAAATATTTCTTTTTTCCTAGCGTACCACTATACTCGTAGCACTATTTCCCGTTGACTTGGTCAAACAGTTTTCGCTAGAATCCGAAGGAGGAATACGACGCATGTGATTCTTGCCGAGTACACACTTCCGTGACTTGCATCGTGAATATTTTCGAGCTCCCCGGCGCTCCGCGGATACGGTAGACGCGAATATTTCACGGATTTTCGGTCTGTTGCAAATAATATCGACACGATATAAGTCGTATCGATACGGTGGAGCGATACGAGCATCCCCCGAGTTCTTAAAAGTTCCGGATTACGAGCTTCACGGGTCTGCGTTCTATTCTTCTCCCTATCCTAATTTAGTAGCGCTCCCAAGTGCTTTACACCCTCCTTACGCCATAAAATACGCGTAATGTACACAAGTTCGGGTATAATCAGCCTAGTTTAATGCAACTTTCGTCAACTTTCTGCATTTTGCAGACACGCGCATGACTGCTAATAAAGTTACGTACATTCATCGGGCGCCTGGTGCGCGCTCAATTTCCGTGCCGCGCAAGAGAGGGCACGCAGACAATTTCCACCCCGAGACTATTCCCCGATCGTTTAGAGGCCAGTAATCGACAGCGTTTTCGCGGCTATCGCGATCGAGACACTCGGCCGGCAACCCCCGGGCGGATCGTGGGGGCGCCGCCCTTTTGTAAGTTTCGGGGACAAAAGTGTCCTTTTTCGCGTAAGTGAAAAAATGGGAACTACCCATGTGGCAGTTATATCGCACCGTTCTTTCTCCCGGAAACCGGGGGCACAATGTGGACTGGGGACTATGGATTCCGCGCGTTCTGTCGACACCTCGCCGACAAACAATGTGTCGCGAACGTGTGTACTCTGCCGTCTCTCTCCCGCACCCTCTCTTGTATCCGCCTGTCGTCTCCGCGAACTCCGCGTTCTTTGTTTCTCACCTCTTTCCTTTCTCCCTTTTCCGACCTTACCATTTCTGCGCGCGGGGTTACTATCTCGCGCAAAGGATGTCTGTTTTGTAAATCAGCAAAGTTGGTTAAAGTTACCTCTCGAGCTGAGCCAGTCGCCAAGACCGAGTTGTCTCGCGGAGATATAGAGGATAGATGGTAAACATGAATAGATAGTTGAAAGCAGGTAGACGTGTGCGAGGAGAGATGTGTTTGGTCGAGAGATCGCGCGAGAAATAATAAAAAAAAACCTTCTCTTCCGCCCGAGAAATATTTCTCTTTACGCAGTTGCACCATTCGGATCGCTAAGCTGGATATTCGAAACGACTAAGCTTCTACTCGCGTGTGTCAATTATATTCGCATTCGTCACGTATATCGATGCTGTATTAAACACACGCGTATCTATATCCATCGACAATATCGTTGAGGACAAATTACAAATCGAGCTAATTCCATAACGCAAGGGTCCTCAGCCATGGCCAGCTAAAAAATTTCAACGCAGCGTACGGTGCGTATTGGTTCGGCGATTTGGTCAATGCGGACTTTTATAATATAAAATAATATTAAAACACGAGAAGATATTTTATTGTTCAATGGTTTTCGAGAGCAACACTCGTCCGGCCGCCGCGCCGGTCACCGCGAAGATTTTAACCTCACGGTGAGAAACAAGGTCGGAAACTCCTATGATAAGGAATTCGCGGCCGTTTCAATCTATAAACTGCAAAGCACTCTCGAAACGATTCCGTCCGCGTGGAGTCGCGATTGTAGCGATCGCGGTGCGAAGCACGCGAAGTTATAATATCCGATAAACGATTAATAAGAAATAACACCTATTTCCGTCGGCGCGGAAAAAGCGCCAATGCTCGTGCCGAGTTTAAGTGGAATATGCCGCGCCATATCGCAGCGAAACGGTTCTTATCGGTTACTTCGGTCCGACAACAAATCGAAGTTACTCAGGCACATTGATAAAAAGACGTAGCCGATCCACTTGGCACTTGGAAGTTTAGTACGTATCGAAGTTACCCGTAGTTGCACTATACTCAATATCTACGCCTGTATGTATCGAGCCACTCGCCCCTCTTCCCCCCTCCCCGTCACTCCCTCTTGGCTCCGCTACACCCTCCGTACTTTCCTGTGTGGGGTGATTCGTAAGGTGATCGACTTCCTAGTGGAAAGCGCCACGCAAAGTCGTAACTAATGGCGATAGCTGCCGCACTAACTTTAAACCATGCGACGGATCTATTCGCGAACACTCTCGTAATGCATTGCCCTCTCTTTAATGCACTCCCGCGCGGTAATAACGTGATTTACGACGCCGCGTATTTCGACGGGGAAAAAAAGGAGGGGAGGGAAAGGGGGGGAGAAAGAAACGCCCGTCGAAGATCGCGCGTAGGTAAAATACGCGAGACAAGTGTTGGCCGTGTCTTACGAATTTTGCGATTGTTGCGCTTCAAAGCGCTCGCCGGCCAGCGCGCAAATTGTGATTTAAGCGCCGCGCACCGATAAAACCAGCCAACATCGTAATCAAGCCGTAAACAACAGGTGCTCAGCGCGATAATAATTAATAGCCAATGACTAATGGTCGCGTTATACGTTTGGGAATTATTCACCTCATTGGAAGCCTATTCCTATATAATTACGCGTTACGATAATAGGTTAAACAAGAATTCGCCTAATAGCCAATGTATATTTCAGCGATGAAAAGTCGGCGGCCGGCGCGCAATTACGCGCGCATAGAGACACGCACACGTCAAGGCGCGCGCGTAAAGGGCCGCGGTGCAGGCGCGACCCGCTGTATTAATTAGCGAAATAAAATTCACGTGTTTATCTCCCGAAAACTGCGTGCACGCCGCGTGCGCGCGCGGTCGAGTTGCGCGTATTCATTCAATGTGCGGATACGCGCGATTTGATAAAATTTCGCGCATGCACAGACCACACGTACATGAATAACAAATCCGGCAATTCCCTTTGCAAATTCGTTGAATATAAAATGATGCAATCGAGGACCACTATTATCGCCAGAGGAGCTGTTATTAACGGAGATTTCCCGACGTTATTCTAACCACTGTGTAGGAGCTTTCTCTCTCTCTCTCTCTCTCTCTCTCTCTCTCTCTCTCTCTCTTTTTCCCTTCCACCAGAGTTTATAAAATAGCCTGTAAAGGTGATTACGAAGCCTGACCCGAGCACGTTAAATTACTTTCGGTAACGTTAACCGCCGGAGCTCGATGCTGCGAGGAAGATAGCGCTTATGGGGGCTCCCTCGAAACATGGCGCGAGGGAGGGAAGGGGGTTTCTCGCACCTGTCGAGCTTCCCACAATTCTGCGCGGTGCTTTGCTCGTTTACGGGCATCTCGAGGAGATATGTACGACGGGGGAAAAAAAGGGGGGCTCTCCACATCGAGGAATCGCCGGGTCCATTTAATACGATTAGAACATCCGGGTATCATCACGGCCTGTTTGATTCGCCTTTTTACCCGACGAGTCGTAATGTCTTCTTTTTACTCCCGCCTCCTCTCCTCCTCCTACGCTCTTCTTGTACCTCCGATTCATCCATCGTTGGTACGAGCCACCCGCCTGTTCCTGCCGCTAATGGCTAACCGCGTGTGTTTTTGGACCGCGGCTGAACTTCGCTTCTTAATTCTTCATGAATTTGTCTCTCATCGGGAGAAACTTCTTTCGATGCCGCGAATTGTCGCGAGTTTTTGCGCGGATGCGCCGAGCTTGGGGACTTAATCCGGAGTTAACCCGCCCTAACGTTACCTTCTTCGTTCCTTAATTTTAACAAAAGACGCTGAACGTCGATGTACATTTTCGTGCGCGCGCGTGCGCGCGCTCCATGCAATTATTTGAAATGGATAATAATATCGTGATTTGCATCGGCAAGAATATCGTATTAATTAGTGCACAATTACCGTCTATGATTAATAATTAGATAACGCGATAAATTGTGTGCATCGAGTCGTTATATGGACTAGCCGTATCCTGCACTGTATAAGGGAACGGAGGTATATCTATATCATTTCGCATGTAATTAAACCATATACAATTACCAAGTGTTGTATTAGGATACAGACAACATTCGGCGGGGTAGGATTTCAGTTACATCTCATTATGTCACTGTGCTTTGCGTGAAAATCCGTCTTGCTGTTAAAATTGGCAAAACAAGTTTGCAAACTTCCAGCGCATTAACCGAACAATTTTAAAACCGAGCCCCTGCCTCGCGCATGGGAAGCGGTGTTGCGGTTCCGCGGGAGCGAAAGGCTCCAGTAGCGTCTTTTCAGCGAGCTTCGGTGTATTAATATTGTAATATATAATATATTAATGTTTCGAATACACAAATCTATTGCATATATGCATGTTACAAGTTGCAGGGAAGATA
Source organism: Vollenhovia emeryi (assembly GCF_000949405.1). Lineage (NCBI taxonomy): Eukaryota > Metazoa > Arthropoda > Insecta > Hymenoptera > Formicidae > Vollenhovia > Vollenhovia emeryi. The sequence goes on along the minus strand of NW_011967239.1, from coordinate 913,797 downwards.
ATGGATGCGACAATGCTTGTGATGCGCTTAGAATATTACGTAATCTCGCCAAGGGGATGTAGCGCGCGTTAATCGTACAGGCAAAAAGATAAACGTTATTTTTCTGCTCAACTGCGCGTATCTTGATGCCGCCTTAATATTCATTATCGTATAGCGATAGAGTTAATTACATACCGGGGAATTATTCAAAGCGCCGCTAATAAACGGGGATCGGATTATTAATTATGCTTTCGTGCTCGCGCAATCGTTTTAACAATAGTCTAGTAATAGCCTCGTTGCTGCCAAAAATTGCCCGGTAATTATTTTTAAAGATATTATAGCCGCGCTAAAAGAGAGAAAGAGAGAGACAGACTAATCCAGAAAAGACGCGCGGCTAACGTAATTAAAAGAGGTAGGAAATTGTAATTAAAAGATGTAATTAAAGTAGACAACGGACGAGAGACATTTCCTTTGAACAAGATAGCGAGCACATTTGCTGTATCCCTGGATTTCTTTAGGATTGCGTCTTTCCATAATTCCCTTTTCGAAAATGAGCCTTGTAATCTTCTGATTAACGAGATTGAACTCACAAGTAATAAATCAACAATGGGCGAAAGTACGGAGGAGAGACAGAGAGGAAGCTTAATAATTCTCTCTCTTGTACCGCGAAACAAAACCGTATGACGTCTCGCTTCAACCGCGGCCGGCAAGTAAGAGGGCAAAGGCAAGGACCGAGTTAAACGACACCACACCTTAAAACGCGTTTCCGCTTTTAAGAGACACGCCGCTGTCTTAGGATCTTCGCCGTTGAAGATAATGAAATTAGTTCGGCGTGGAAAGACGTCGCGCAACGCCGCTGTCGGACGTACGTTCTTAATTTCTGCCGGGGCTCCGTTCGACCATTCTTTCGACATAATTCGGTCGGAAATACCTGTCCTAATCGAATCGGTTCTCCGGTGAAACTCAACGAGATTGCGAGAAAGAGTAGAAACGTTAAACAGGAATAAGATCTAAATCTAATTTAAATCAAGCGCTCCCTGTAATACGTGCACATCTCTCGTCTCTCCGCGACGACGATCTCGCGTTTCGAGCAAGTGAGTTCTCCGCCGGGATTATTTTTCCGTTTGTACGTATACGGGGGAAAAAAAACACGCTGACAAATAATCTTGTTATACACACCTCGATTCCTATCGCATGGAAAATTTTTCTCGTTACCGAATGTTATTTTCAATATTCCACAACTTTATGTCTATCAAAACTTTTTTATCACTCGACCCGCGGAACCACCTGTCAAAGCGCGATCTCATCATTAAATTGTGGGTATACGTCATGCTGAGATTTATGAGCGACGTAAACGGGGTATTCCGCACGTGCGAGCCCGATAATTAACGGCGAACGGGGGAACAACGCTCCACACTGTAATCCAGTGCCGATATCGCGAAAAGAAGCTGATAATAAAATAAGTTATGGGCTGTACGCGGCGCAGAAATGATAGCTCTTCAGGAATTTCATATGTTCCCCATGGGTGCCGTGCTGAAAATAAGAACCATTCGCACTGGTTCAGATTGCCCCGGAGTTTAATATGGGCGTTCCTTGGCACAAAGGGTTCCCCGTACAATGACTGAGAAAAAGAACCCGAGAGAGAAAGAGAGAGAGAGAGAGGAAAGTGGTGCGAAATAGAAATCTCAAGCAAGTGCTGATGTAGCTGTAGTGAACCGCGCCACGCGGGCGACCGAGAGCCTTTGCATTGGGAATTTTAAACGTTCGACCGTTTATTATCAGGGAGGGGTCACTCCCGAAACCCGATCGATTTAACTATTTCAATTGGAACGTTACGTCGATGCTGTGCGCACAGTGTCGTCGCGCGAGACGCATGCAGGAGATCCTATCCTGAGGATACGGTACATTCGATTAAGCCCAAATAAGCCTCACGATCGATACTCGACCATGCGTGTATATACAAAATCCATTATGATCAAGAGCTATCATAATGGACAATTTCTCTACAACCGACTAATTTTCAGTTGAAAAATTCACTATACTATTAGCGTCGCAAAGCAAAATTAATGAATACAAATAATCCCTTCCGGACGCTGAAGTAAAAATGAGTTGCTATTTCCGACGAAAAATCTCGGTAGATATAATATTGAAACAAAAGCGACAGAGAGAGAGAGGCAGAAAAATGTGAAATGCGAAATACTATTTAACCTGAATTAGCCTGTAATTAATCAGCTTTCGGGGACATAGGAGATAGAAACGTGGTTGATAATTATAAACGAAATACTCGTGGTAGTTCGTACGCGCGTTCAACTTTAAGGTTCCAAGAAAACTCATGCCGTCGCTATTTATTCGATCACGTTGCACGGCCAATTGTGCAATTCTATTACATTCGCCGCGCGCATGTTTGCAACGTTCAAGCAACAATCTGTCAAAGCTCCGCTCAAATGTTGAAAACAGGGTCCCCGATCTAATTTTCGCTCAAGATAAATCTAATGCAAATCGGCCGAGGAATAACGCTCGCACGGGGTTATCGTACATACGCTTTGCTTACGTGGCAAGTCATCTTAAATCAGACCCACGGAGATAGCGTCCTTATTTACGATCTGGTAAGGAAAAGAAAAAATTTTTATTCGCCTCGTCCCCGTCCTACGACAGGCCACCGGTGGCTACGTGCGCCCGGCACCGCGAGATTCGTCGCCTTGATGTCGGCGAGGTAATTTTTAGTTGTCCGTACCTGCGGCTAACTTGCAAAACTCGCCGTGAGATAACTAACGCCGAGATCCTATTTTAGCGCGCAACATAATGGAATCGTATAAACGGCAGTTAAACGTATTGTCGCATAAGACCCGCTACGTTCCGACGTAAGCCTGGCGGTGCCTCCTCGCATGTAAAGTACGTGTCGCGAGCTCGTACAAGATAACGTATGTACATCCCTGCAGGGACATTAATAAAGTCCGTGATAAGGAATACGTAACACGGAGCGCGTTTAAATAAATGCCGCGCCATTTTCGAAGGGGCTATAAAATCTAACGTAACATTCTTCGTCCCCGGCGGAGATCCACTTTGCTCGACGTGGACATATAAAAGTCGATCATTAAAAATTGACGAGGATTTCTTAAGTCTCCCCGTAATGCCTGATTATCACGCCAATTCACTCGGAACGCCGAATCGCCCCGCGGTTATTATTATCCCGAAGAAAGGAAGATAATGGTCGGTCGATCGCCGAGGCGTAAACGAAGATATCTTTATCGTTTTCTCTTACTCGATCGAGTTCAAACTAAGTGCCCGGCAAGCTGGTCTCTCGCCGAGCTCGCTCGCTCCCCGGGCGTAATGCAGTTTTCGCGGGGGAAAATTAACGTCGGGCGTACATGTTCCAGACTTGTTAGAAACCGCGCGGTCGCGTGGCACTTACGTCCATCTGGAACGTTACAACGTGTTCGGTACATCTAGGTCGCGTTATACGATTTCTTTCTAGATTACCCACGCATATAGGTTACACGCGATAAGTGGCCGTACGTCGGATACACGCTCGTAAATCACTATAAGCGTGTACGATAACGCGGCGCGAGGCGAAAGAAAGCCCGAGTCACTTGTTGAGAAATCGAAACACGTCGGGCTTTTAACGGCGGGAATCTTGAAAGCAACGTACGACGTAATCCGCTTATTATTGATACGCGTGTTACGCCGATATTTCGCAGCGCCGTACAAATTAAATATCGCTGCGTTCGCCGCATCGATGGACTAATTTGTTTATTTGTCTACATAAATGACTGCGCGACTATATGTCGCCGCGCCGCACCAACTCTATTTATGACAAATATTATTGACATTGCAAAATTTCTTCATTATGTATTTAATCACATTATATCCGGTTACATAGTTCAAAACATATTCCGCGATACGCGTTATTCCTGATAATAAGATCTCCCGTATCTGCCATTAATCGATACGTGCGCATGTAGCATGCGCGTTCATTAACGCAGCGAAATTATTAACGGCAATGACGTATCGATGGATACATTTTCCATCGACGTGATTCATAGTAATCGGTTTACGTACAGAGTATCCCGCGTACAACACGACTCTACGGCAGGTGAAAAACCCGTAATTCCGTCGCGCTCGCGCAACCCGAACGCGCGAGTTTCTCAGGCGAACCCACGCGCGCCCGAGAGATCGACTCGATTTCGCCAAAACTACGTCCTCGTCTCGATCTTTCGGCGAACCTAATTCCGTCGGATGCAGCTTCCCCGGGAAAACCGTCGTGACGGAACGACCTGAAACGTACGTTAGTCCGGACCCGGGGTGTATCGCGTGTCGCAACGCCAGCCACTATGTGTTTTCACATCGGAAAGATCAAATAGCGGTACCGCGACGTGGATAGAGATGTTCGCGTCAAAGACACGTTCTTCCGGAAAATCACGATGTCGGCGCAGCTGTCAGGGCAAAACCCGTGTGGCAGCGTTTAAATGCCAGGCTATCCCTAGCTGGCAAGTCTGGCGACGTGTGCCGACAGAGACGATGGGGTCGCGACAAGATCGTAGCCAAAAAATCATGTATCGTGGTTGGCCGAGTGTAAAAAGGGACGCTTCGTCTAAAACGAACACTTGGGCTTAAGATTCGCGTGGTGTTGTTACGATTGTGAATTGAAATACCACAAAATCGCAAATTTATCAGAAAAATTGTGTAAATTCACGCAAACGTTGATTCGCGGCGCGAGCAGAATAACAAACGTTTCTCCGCGTTTTATTCATTCACGTTTGATTTAAGGATGGGAAATGCTCCTCAACAGTAGCTCTGTGCTTGAAATGTGGCAAAGTCCAACTTTCCGAATTTCGCTGTCGTTTATTTCGCGTAACGGAGTAAATATCTGGCTTCCCATGCAAAAAGAGTAAAGCGAGAAAATTGAAGATCCTGCGCAAAGTTGCGAACTTTCGAAATATCTAGCATAATCCCAGAGGGTACCCGCACCTGTTATCGCGAGCGAAAAGTCCATGTGCTACGAAATGCCGCTTCAAGACATTTTAGCGATGCCTGGCTTGTTACACGGCAAACGGTAACATCGCGCGCGTTTGATAATTTCGCGAAGAATTATTGCGACGGTAATAACGGAAATCTAGAAGTTGTGTCAAGTGTCATTTATTTCGGCGCAAATGCACCGGGAATCAGACGTGAAAGCTCATCTGGCGCCGCTCGAAACTTTTTAAAATTATGAATTCCATTACAAATGTTATGTTTCTCTGCGCAAAATAAATTCGGTGAATTTACGCAACTCCACGGCAGTGAGTTTAAATTCTCGTGAAAATGCATCGCCGCACTTCGACGGTAAACCGAAAAACTACGCGTCAGCACGGTGTACGATAAACGATAAATATCCGCGGGCTCCACCGCGGGCCAGCAGACATACCGGGCCTCGCGTCCCGCCGACCGAAACGCTAAGAACACTTTTGTACACGGCCGCTGATTGGTTATTTTAGCCCGGCCGTGTAAAGTTTAATAACGCACGCCCCGCGTTTCGCCGGGCGCGTTCATTTTTCGAAAGTCGCTTTAATGCGATTTAACGACACACGCAAATCGATACAGCGCGGTTACTTCTCCGTGAATCATTGAAAGCATTGTTTGTTAATTACGCATGACTGTGTGGGCGCAGATAACGCCGGCTATTATGCGTGTGGAAGACTCGGGCTTCAAATGAAACTGTACAATACAAAGGTGAATACGCGAATTCAGAAATAATACAATGTGCGACGTGCATTATGATTTTACTAACTCGTTTAGTGTCAACGCACGAAATTGTACGTGATACACCGTAATTCGTTATATACGCTGCAATCATTATTTCGGGAGGAAATAAGCTCCCTTAATGTACGTACATTCATTTTCATTCTAAATATTAAACCGCTTGCGCCGGTAATTTCACTTATTTATAATCCTAACCGCGAACGTTATAATATAGTAAATGATCCGAAAGAGCTCTCGGAATTTTCGTATCTCCTTTCCTCGAGCTTCTTCACGCTGAATCGTATGTCTTGCTCTTTGAAAATCCCCAGGGAACGTCGCGTCACAAGTGAAAGGATCTCGGCAATGCGACAGCCGAACCCTTCGATCCCTGCGGTTTCCATCGCCAATATTTCACCGTAACGATCATAAAAACGGAGACTGGACGGAAAAACAATAATGTGTAATATATCTACGCCACGCATAACAGTATAATGCACCTCCTCGCTAATGTAAGAGCGGGATAAGATGTACGAGGGATATCCGGAAAGTAAGGTTACATTTTGAAAAATTCACAAAGGCATATATTTTAACGGAGCTTACAGGTGTTGTTAATGTAGTTGTACACTATTTTTCAACATAGTCGCCTCCAACTTCAACACGTTTTGTCAGCCGTGGGACAAGTTTTTTCATGCCTGTACACTGACAAAAAAATGTTTCAAACTAAGTAAATAGATTTACTTAAAATTATTTTTTTACTGAAGTAAATATTCCTTCTATTTAAATAAAAATATCAAATTTCAAGTAAATCCATGTATTATATTAAGTGAATTAATTTAAATCATTACATTTTCTACATTCAAATAAAGATTTCGTGAGATAAAGAATACTATTTATTAATTGAAATAATTGTTTTCGTTAAATAAGAAATCATTTTCTTCGCTGTAAAAATTACATCTTAGTAAACATTTTGTAGAATTAAAATAAAATTCTTTTAATTTAAAACGATCTATTCTTCAATACTGAATAAATCCTTAAATAAAAACAACGCGTGTTTTAATTTGTTTTAATTTTTTAAATTTAAGTTAATAAACTATTAGGAGCCACCTAATGAATAATTTTCTTGAGTAAAATAATATTTTTTTGATCAGTGTATCATAAAACTCTCGCGCCAACTTCATATCACTAACGATTTCATGAACAACAGTACGTGAAATTTCATGGAGATTTCATGGAGATCGTCAATTGTCGAAGGGCAATCGGAAAGAAGGTGGTTATTCAATTTTGTGCACAACTTCATCAGACACAACAGACGGCCGTCCACTTGTCTCTTCATCGTGAACGTCAAAATTAAAGAACACCTTCTTTCCGATCGACCGAAATGTGTTCTGAAATTTCACGTACTGCTGTTCACGAAATCGTTAGTGATATAAGGTTCACACGAGAGTTTTATGATACTGGCATAAACAAAACTCGTCCCACGGCTGACAAAATGTATAGAGGCGACTATGTTGAAAATAGTCCTCGCGATTGGACACGTGTTTTAAGATTCACGTGTACACGTATAGTCGTGTAGTTGACACGTGTATTCGAATATTCGCGTATGTGACACGTGTACTCGAATATCCGTGTATGTGTGATACGTGTAAGCGTGTGCAAATATTTATCAAAATTTGACCAAAGATCTCTACTTCTGCATATGTTGTTCGACATATGTATACGCATAATTCCAGCATTCCAAGTTTTATCTAGATTTTGTCACACAATTCTCTTAATATTTCTCTATTGAGGTATCACACGGCTACACGTTTGCATATGTCACATACACGGATATTCGTGAACACGTGTCACGTTCACGGATTCACGTAAATGAAGATTCTTCAAATTCGTGTACACAGGTTAAAACACGGATAAGTTAAATACACGGATTACACGTGTAGTCTAGTACACGTGTACTAGGGAGCTGTAGTTGAAAAATAGCGTACAACTGTATTAACAACACCTGTGAGTTTCGTTAAAATATATGCATTTTTTCATTTTTTTTTACTTACTTTCCGGACATCCCTCGTGTCCCGTGCGCAGCCTCGTGCTCGAGACTAAAGGCACTCTTTAAATCTTTCGCGAACGAGGGCTCGATGGAACGTCTCGTATTGTACGGGGGCGTAACGTAATTCGTCAAACATTCAATTTTCAAAGGCTAACGATACCCGGAAGATATCGTTACAGCCGAGATCCGAGTCAAACGTTAAATTGAAGACTACGGTCCTTTCGCCCCCTCCCACGCCACTCGTTTCCACAATGCGAGTGCGTAAGACGGTCGATGAACCTTGTAATTTGGTAGACGGCGAGGAAAACGAGACGTTACGGAATGATCTTCGTTTTGAAGGAATTTACGTTTAAGATGTTCCTGTGTGCGCGCGCGCGCGCGCGCGGCCCGTTCTTTCGCTCCCGTTCTCTTTCTTAGGCAAACGGTATTCTCGACGATTGACTAAAAACTGATTTGCATTTAAATTACAGAACGCCTACCTATGCAGTTTCTCACGGTGAATGAGGGTTTTAATTTATCTGTACTCTCAATCCATTTCAAGATCCTCTCCTTTTACCTTTGAATATAATCTTATCATCGCGAGGTACCCGGGAATCCGCTCGGAATGCTCGTTTTAATATTCATGATTTATTGTCGGTGACTTGGTGGATTCGCAAGAAATGAATTCGAATGCGCACGGTTTGAACTTCGACCGGGGAGCCGGCTCGTCTTAATGGATTTATAGCGGCGAATTCGCGACAAAAATTGCGAATGGCGAGAAAAAGCCGGGGACGCGGAGGATACGCGCGAATAACAGCTTCGTGGATGAGCCCGGAAAATCTTTAGCGCCGCCGCGTACTTACTTTCTTCGCGTGCCCGCGCGCAAAACGCAAACGATGCGAAATCCCATTTAAATGACGTTTGAGGATTCCGCAACCAATTCGCAATGCGTTATCGCGTTACCTCGCGCGGAAAAGACGTCCCTGCGTAAACACGCGACACGGGAAGACGGGGCAGGTGTGAACGCGAAATACATACACCTGCAAACACGGCCGGCATATTCGACGAACGCGAACACTCGCTCTCTCTCTCGCTCTCTCGCATACGTTAGTTATTGCAGGTACACGCGAATACTGTCGGCTAGAACAATGGATGGAGCCGGCCTGGCGATATCCACACGCCATAGACTACGGGATGACGACAAAGAGCGGCTTTTCGGGTATAAAGGATACCTGGGAAGGGCCCTGGAGGATCGCGTACGTAAATCATCGTTATAGGAGCTAACCGTGCAAAGACCTAAGCCTGACGAGATCTCACAATTAGAAAGCACGAACGCAGAATTTTGACGCCGGAAGTTGTTACGTCGCGCGGGATTAGCGTAATTTAGATGATACAATAATCATCCGTTATCGCGCGTACCTAACGAGAAGCCTACGCCGGCTGCTGTGGATATTTCTGGCCAAGATATATCGGCGTCATTACGCAACATTACGTCCCGCAAATACCGTCTCGTTATTTAACCGGGCGGCGATACGTTCAGTTTTGCGCAACGTTTAGTAAGATTAGAGGCCCTAACGCCCTTCTGAATCGCGCCAAGCGGCATGTAACGTCACAAAGAATCGGTTCTGGTTCTCTATGGGCATCGCCACGTCGGTGTGGAACATCGACTTTTTGCGAACGCAAAAAATTACATAGAGAGTGGAACTATTAAAAAAAAAAAAAAAACTTTCTGCTCGCGCGCAACGACATTGCAGTCGGGACATTTTGCAAACAGCGCTGTGGAAACTCGGTTTTTAGACGTGCCCGATTCAATCGGTTCAAAAGGAACGAAATTGAAAACACAGTTTGTAATATCCCATTTCGCCTTATCGGGCTTTTAACGGATTTTTCGTGAATGCTAATCGATACTGCGATAGAGTCGCTAACGCCAACGAGTGCAATTGCTTTAATGTGTCTCCGGAATTCCCTAGTTCTTTTAATCCGAAAGTTATACGCGTGTCTGTGTATATATATATATATATATATATATATATATACACATACATATATATATCTCTCTCTCGCATGAACACGTACAATTAATCTCGCGTTTTAACAAGCAGTTGCATCTTTGTCTTTAGATAAATTACAGAGATAGTTAATAGTAACGGTGTGGGCAAAGATCCCCCCCCCCTCCTTCCCCCGCGCGTTAACGATTTATGCTCGTCGTCGGTATATACGTATGCACACATATACAGTGTACATGTTACATGGGTACAGGATATATTTTGCCGAGAATTATAGGTGCAGCCTGCGAGTTAAGACGCTTCAGCAAAGAAGTCGTTGAAACCTTTCCGGTAAAAAGAGGATCGTGACTTCCACAGCGGAACGTGTTTACGGCGTCAGGAAATGAATGGCATAAACGTCATACGATACGGCACCGGGACCCATAAAGCGAGATTATCGCAGGAATTTTACGACTTACGAGTAATACGCTGGTTACGCCGGGCGAACGTTATAAGACCCAATGCATAATCTTGTTAATTGAAACGAAATTACGCCTGCCCCGCGGGATTATGCCGCGTGGACGGGCGCGTGCGCCGTGCCGTTGTATTTGCAAATTTTTCAATCTCCGAAACTCGGAGGGGCCACGGCCCCAGCGAGCGGCGACCGGTGCGAAATGAAACGATCAAACGGCCGGGCGTCGGACCGTCGTAAGATGAATGCGAATCACGTGCCGATTTAGCGCGTTAATTCCAATGAGTGAGCCCGCCGCCGATAATATCGCCGTCCCCACAATTGCCGCGATCAATCACTTTTGGGAATGACATCAAACGCAACACAGCAATGAACTTACGTAACAATTATCGAGATTGGTATTGATCGCACATGCTAATCGACGAGAAATCAAATTACCGCTATGCCATACCTGAGAAGTCTCGTTCTCTTTCGCGATCAAATATCGCCCGGTATAAATATTGGACGGCATAACGGTATTAATATTTTTATATATGTACAACGATTGCGAACGCTCCGTGCTATCCAATTAAAAATGCATTTGATTACTTATTGAAGGGCCTGACAAAGATTAATAAAAAATTAACAGCGCTACGTAATAATGGAATAGCTAACATGGAGAGAGAAGGAAAGAGCGAGCGGGAGAAAGAGAGAGAGAGCGCATTGTGGAATATGTTGCGCGTATCTTCCTATAAATGGCGTTTATAACGATTGATTCACCTCGTTTAAGGGCTAATTTGCGCCGTAATTGTATAATCGAACGCTCGATAAGATTATCGATGCCAGGGGTAGAAGGGAGTGTGGCGCAATCGATAAACCCGAGACTGTGAATCTTATTATAACGAAAATGTACTTATACAGAACTGTCAGAGAAAATTAGGCTGGGAAGTGCCTCGGACGGTTGGCCGCACCAAAGCCCTTCCTGGACCACTTGCGCGAAACTTTAATCGTTACTCCGTTCCTTCGAAAGGACGTCAGAATTAAATGCGAGAGCGGAATCCTTATGATTAATTCAACACATTATCTTCGAGAACCGCCGGAAGAAATTTAAATAAAGAAACAGTTTCGCTTACACGGTTCCTCACTTAGACTTCCTCTCATTGACGGCGTTTAAAACGACTTTTCCCGGATTCCATAGAGATTTTTAGAGAATTTGTTAAACTGATTAACGCCGCTCGCGGTAATACGCAACTTATATCTGTGTCACGTACGCAGGGCCAACCGCAGGAAAAATATATGAATCATAAAAATTCTCCCTCGTCACGATTCTCTCGAGAATGACTACGTCATTAACGCAAATGTCAGAAAAGAAAAATACGATTTTCCCCCCCGTTAATAAAACTTCAATTGTTTCTTTAGATTTTTTTTTATTCACTACCGACTGCCAGAATAAAACCCGGATTTTTAAGAAAGCTATATAAATTGATTAACTCGTATAATACACGGACGAATTTGCATTTCTACGAACGAAAATAAAACCGCGCAGAAAAATGTCCGGTTTAAGGAATATCGTCGAGATTTTATCGGAAACGACCGCCTACGTTATTAGCAATTCGGCAGAAATACGATTTATCCGTGTCATAACGGATTATGTCTGTATCGGTAAATATTACGAACGAGCGGTGGCCGACCGCGATCTGGAAGAGGCCAGAGAGAGAGAGAGAGAGAGAAAGAGAGAAAGAGAGTTGGCTGAAATTTTCGATGGGGTTGGTTTGCTGCGCGGTGGCGGTCGACAGGTCGGTACTACTGGAAAACTGCCAGAGTCAAGCATGGAGTACAGCAGCGTCCAGATATTCACACGCGATCGTTTCGGGGTGACTAAACGCGAAGGTAGAAAGAGGGAAAGGGGACGAGGGACAGAGAGAGAGAGAGAGAAAGATAAAGAGAATGGCCACCTACAACAACTCTACCCCCCGTCGTGGCGTCGAACGTCTCCCTCTGTGTTCTCACGTCCGCTACCCTCGCGCTTAAGATAAAGTAGGCTAAAGCTAGTAACGCGAACTTCCCCGGTTTCTCTGTTCGCAAGGAACTCCGCTTAAACTTCGGATCAATGCTCGCAGAAATTGCACGGGAGTTTAAACGGAGCGCCCCGGTCTTATCGGGAAATGACTTTCATTCCCGAAATGATCCGGACGCGAGCCTGACGCGGTTCAAATTTTCGATCGACCGTAGCTACACGTGGGTGCGTGCAACCGTACGCTTACTTTTCCTTTTAGAACGGTTTACCTAAGAGAAGACATGCAAATTTTCATCCCGCCGCGTACGCCCTCCCCCCCCCCCCTCCGGTATTCGCAGAGACGACCGAAATTTCGCCAATTTTGCAATTCCGCCGCGGATAGGCGCGTATTAGATACGGTATTTACGATAACTCGATTAGTAGCGCCTCTTGTTGGCTAAAGACGATTACAATCGCTTGACATATTGCGGTTCTCTATGTTCCAAGAGCAGCTATAGTTGCCTAACTGGAAATGACGTCGTAATAACTTGGAGCAATCCTCGAGTGCGCTTACTAGTTCACCGAACCGAATCATCCGCTATCTCGCCCGTACAAAAGGACGGGGATGACATTTTCGCGCGACGCTGATTCACGCGAGTCAGACAGTCGCCTTTGTCAATCTGGGACCCTCCCCCCCCCCCCCAAGTACTCGAGCAAATTTATTTGGCAAGGGACGGGGACTATATTTCCGCGTATACCCGGAGAGACGAGAATTAAACGTCGCCTGGTTACTCCGTCATTCGGTCCGAGGACGATCGTATTTATTATTCCGCAACTCCCGCCACCTCTCGATCGATCTCGCTTCTTTTTTTCTTTCATTCATTCTAACTCTCCGCCCTGCCCCTGTTTTTCCGCCTTTCCTCCCTTTCTGCCGGCGTTTCTTCCGCCGAGGCGAGGGAAGCGTGTGGAATCTTAACGCGTCCTCCGCCATCGGTACAGTTTAACTTTGGTAGCAGGCTGAATTCCTAACTAGCATAATCCGCGCTGTTGCGCCGAGCGCGCGCCGGCCAATTAGTACAAACTCAACACGCGAAAGTCCTCGACAAAGAAAAAGTTCAGACGAGTTGTAAACGTTCAGATTAATAGCGCGACGCGCGCGTGTAATGAGGCAATCTCGCAATTTTACCAATGTCTTCCCATCGAACGGACGTATCGGCGAAACGGTAAGATATATCATAAAATAACGTTACTTCATTAATTTGAAGGAATAAAGGGACTAAGAGCCGTGACAGGGCGCCAGCGTTCCAAACATCCCGTTCCAAATTTACTGCGAAAAAATACCACCACCTCAGAGCCAGGGTTTGAACCTGGACCTCCCTCTCGCTGGGCGGGCGTCGTCTCAACCAATTCGACCAATGTTATTAATTACTGCTGGCGACGCTTAAGAATATTCTTATTAATTTAAAATATTTAGACACTAACACCCTGTTACGGCTCTTGGTCCTTTTATTCCTTCAAATTTGTGTTTGTCACACTCGAGCCACACGAATTTCACGTACTTCATTAAAACGAATGATCGCGCCACTATTATCGAAGCGTCCGCGTGTTATCAAATTAATTACCAAGACGAATACAATAGGCCCGCAATAACAATAATTCACGTCGACTGTAATAACGCGCAAGAAGATACGCGCTCGCGCGTATATTCGCGCTCTCCTTACCGGGGTCTCCCGCTTCGCCCGACCTTTCAGAAGTTATTTTACGCCGAGAAAACGGCAAAATAAAGTAGCAATCACGAAAAAATATTTCACGGAGGGAAGGTCTCTCGGCGTACACCCGGTCCGCGGTTTTCTGCCCGTAGCAGTACGAAAAAGGGAGCCGAGAGGTAGGTGGCCGGATATTCGACTTAATCATCCTCCTTTATTAGAGTAATTTAAGTATCTAATTATTATATGGAAATTTCCCCCGGGTTGCGAGGACCCTTGATACAATTTTTCTTGCACAAGTTCGGATCTACCTCCGGGGCAATTCGCTTTTCTCCTTCTCTCCTTTCCGCGCCCGCGGTCCGGTCTCTTTATATTGAATGCTTTAAAAGTTCACCGGAAACTTTTGTCTTCCACGTGTAAAATTAACCCTCTTTCCGCCCGCTTGCCCCCTCGACCGGGGAGATGACTTCTCTCTCGTCTTCCTCCTCCCAGCGACGAGCATTATCCTGATTATGTCGCCCGCTGTATTATCGCGACAAGGATCGCTGACGGACAGTCGGTCTAATGTTATGTTTAACGATGTCGTTAGACGAAATCGCAAACTTTCTTACACCCTTCCCTCCCCCTCCTGATTCTCGCGTACACGTAAATCGCGGTGAATTTCGCCTCGATCGTGTATCACTCGGACGGTATCTTGAAATACGCTCCAAGTAGTAAAGCCGTAACTTTAGGAGAACAAGCGGACGGCGGTACTTTCATTATTACGCACAGCTGGCGTGGGGTTCTTTTCATACTCTTACCGAATCGCGAGTGCGCGAATCGCCGACGTAAACGCGGACGTTTGTACGCGGCGTTTTTACGTCCATTTGATGGAAAACGCGAAAGCCCAGGCGGACCTGAAGCTACGGGATACGCGCGCCACGGAATGCGCGTTATAATCGCAACGGGGGCGGAAGCGAGGCAATTCCGTACAAAAATTACGACTGCCCGCGTGACGCGCATGCATAGTCAATTAACATCCCGTTTGCGTAAGAGGCGAATGTTATTCGCGGTACGACCGGCCCGCGTGCCTGTGCACAATCGCGCGCGGGGGGAGATTAAATTTCAAATCTAAAATGTATTTATAATACCGCAAGGGAGGAGGGAAACGCAACTATGGTCTTTTTATTGAAAACTAATTTGATAATGGAAAAGATTCGTAGCGCTTATAACCCCCCGGGAAAAGTTCTCCGCCGAGGCGAAGTCCCGGCTTTCGGCTTTCTAAGAAATTATATGCTCTTCACGAGCACTCGATGTTTCTCCCTCAGTTTCCATTTCGTCGAGCGGCGCGCGCTCTCCTAGGTTTTCATTTCTTAAACTCACTCTCCGCGGAGTTATCATGCTCGCGAGCAAACGGCCGGTGTTGTGCGCAGGTAGTTGCCGACTTCCGGGATTAATGCGTTTCTGAAAACTATCTTGTAAATCGTATTCGTCTAAAACCCGGAGAGCAATTTTCCCGTCGTAAATACGGACGGCCTTTATTTCGCACGATTTTGATTTACGCGAGCTCCTCGTCTCGCGCGGATACTTGCCGGCGCGGGAGGGAAGAGCATTAATCGCGAGTATCCTAATAAAGCCACTCCGCACCTGACGCGCGTGCACACCGCGCCTTACGGTCTTACGAGGATCGGCGGATCAGCGGATCGGCGCGATCTAAATAAATAATAATATATACCGGAGGCCCCTGCCGCCCCTCGCCGCAGTTTACCTCGACAGCGCATCCCCGGGGGATTAATTAGAGCCTAATATTGTCTTGAAAGTCGAAATTGTAATAGTTCCTTAACTGCGAGCGAGTAAAATTGGTGCAACGTAATTCCCGTTTGATTTAACTACTTTCAGATAGCAATTTATCTCATCTGTGTTTGTATAAAAACGTTCTGTTCCGCGAGGCGAATATTTATGAACACCTAGAGGATTTAAATGAAACTGGTGCATTTTTTGTTAATAAAATTAAATATAGTTACCGGCGTCTCCTCTCATTAAATCAACTGATATAGCACGCGTGCATTATGCAGCCGCGGAGTATTTTCTGCACCTTTATGTGCGCGACGTATGCATAGCGAATAGATCTTTGAGCAATGTTTTCTCTCGCGCCAGCTCACATAACATTTAATCCCGGTAAAATAAAAAAAGGGGGGCCGAGCGCAAACCTGACGCTCTATTAAAAGAAATATCTGGGAGTGAAAGATAGACGCGCCCGGAAGCATCAAATCAACGCGCTTAATAATGAATATTTATAACGTGTCCCTACCGTAGATAACTTTTTATTTCACAGGTACACGTACGTCGCGCGCACAAATATTCTATTCTATCGAAATAATGTACCGTTGTCCATTAAATATAACAACGTCGCGAGGACAAATAAAAGTTTCACGACGAAAAACATATACGGCGCCGTTTAATTATAACTGTTTAATTCTTGATTGCTCTGGAGTTTTTACTTCTCGCCAATTATTCGCGTACCAGATCGTAAGCCGTAAAAAGAATCAACGTTCAGTCCTCATGTCGGAGAGTCTCGTTTAAATAATAGAGCAAAGTCCTCTATTATGAGATAGCGGGTTTCCAGCGTCGAAATTCAATCTTTATTCGCAACGATTGCACGATAGAACGATGAATCTTCCACCAAACAGATCGCGCTCCAATGTATTCGCGGTGGAATCAACGATGCCTAAATTCAACAGAAACCCCGCTATCCCGTATTCGGATCCTATCTCGTAATAGGGGACTTTCCTCTGTTACTAAAGTATTGTGTCCTCGCGACGTCTTCGACCGCGTTTCCCGAATATACTTCGCTCTAATTTCCACCTGCGAGATACCTGAAATCTCCCTGATAATTCATACACCTCGCAACGAGTGTTTCACCGTACGGAAAGTCCTCTATTATGAGATAGCAGGTTCCCAGCATCAAAATTCAACTCTTTATTCGTACCGATTACACAATCTAACGATGCTCTTCCGCTAAACAGATTTCGCTCCAAGGGCGATGATTTCACGGTGGAATCAACTGACGATGCCTAATTCAACAGAAACCCTCCCCCCCTATCTCGTAATAGGGGACTTTCCTCTGTTACTAAAGTATTGTGTCCTCGCGACGTCTTCGACCGCGTTTCCCGAATATACTTCGCTCTAATTTCCACCTGCGAGATACCTGAAATCTCCCTGATAATTCATACACCTCGCAACGAGTGTTTCACCGTACGGAAAGTCCTCTATTATGAGATAGCAGGTTCCCAGCATCAAAATTCAACTCTTTGTTCGTACCGAATACACAATCTAACGATACTCTTCCGCCAAACAGATTTCGCTCCAGGGGCGACGATTTCACGGCGGGATCGACTGACGATGCCTAATTCAACAGAAACCCTCCCCCCTATCTCGTAATAGGGGACTTTCCTCTGTTACTAAAGTATTGTGTCCTCGCGACGTCTTCGACCGCGTTTCCCGAATATACTTCGCTCTAATTTCCACCTGCGAGATACCTGAAATCTCCCTGATAATAATTCATACACCTCGCACCGAGTGTTTCATCGTAAGACGTTAAGGACGACCATAATTAATGCGTCGATATTAACGAACTCTTTTCCGAACTCCGCGAATGTATTCTCGTATGCACGATAAATCGGCCGGGTCTCCAACACGTCCCATAATTAAACACTCGTAATCAGTTTAGCTCATCCAGTTTTGAGACAATGGATTAACGAAACGTTATATATACATTCACCCTCCCGACACGTCGTCAACCTGGCGCACGTCCGCGTACGCCCGCCTGCGACTCTCGCAGATTCGTCGCTTCGGATCAAAAGTAACCAGG
>NW_011967239.1:855030-895634 GCF_000949405.1 Vollenhovia emeryi | reverse complement strand
TATATTTCCACACTCACCGGCAGCTGCTCCGTCGACCTGCAAAACGGAAACACACGCAAATTGTAGCCGAAACGATTAATATTTCAGAGAGGGGGGGTAATTCTCGCGCGCGCGCGCGTGAAACGCGGCGACGAGTTTCCGCGTACAATCTCTCGGGCGTGCAAGCTCTTACGAAGCTCGCGGGCGGTAAAACCACTGCTTCCTACACGAGGAATAAATAGATTGCGAGATTACTTACCGCGCGGTTGCTCCGCGACGCCCGATGCCGTCCGCGTTCTCCTCCTTCCGAGGCTCAGGTTAGGTGGCGTCCGAAGGGGCGGGGGGCGCTCTGCACGTCGCACAACACTCGCGGCGATCACCGTCGCGAGAATTAACCGTCCGATATCACGCCGGATTACGGATACTCGACACTCCCGATGCACTCGCGCGACGAACGCTCGCCGCAAACGCCCAAGCCGGTCCCCCGGGCCGCGGCCAAGCGGTCGCTCCAAGCGTCACGAAGCGTCTCCCCCTTTCCTTCGAAAAAAAGCGCAGAAGTGGCGCACTTCGGAGCACTCGCAGCGGCGGCTCGACCGCAACCGTTAAGTCGTAGACGTAAGGCGAGGCGGAGTCGTAGGGCGGGGAGAAACGTAATTCGTGTACTCTCACGTTTCTCTCCGCCTTACGACTGACGCCCGGTTTCACCGACGTCGCTCGGCATCAAGCTCGGCTTGACTCGTCGTTCGTCTCTTTCCAACTGTTACTCTCTAGACAGAGGCAAGCGCGAATTGAACCGAGATCGAACGTTAGGCGACGTTTGGACGTAACCGGGCAGTCCAAGGCCCGATTTCACCGACGTCGTTTAACCTCAAGCCTGGCTCAATTCATTCCTTGGCTCTTTCCGACCGTTACTTTGGAAAGAGACAAGCGTAATATACACCGAGATCAAAGTCGAGCGCCTACGGATCGTCCTCCGCCGTCCCGGCCGTGCGCGAACGAGCAGCGGTCTCGGGCGACGCCGCCAAAGTTGCGCGCCAAAATCTCGCTGCTGCACCGCGAAGGAGAGCGCCGGCGTCGGCGGAGACGCGCACACGGATAGCCGTAACAGAGCGGACAGCGGTAACGAGACGACACTGATGGATGAAGAGGATGATAGCTCACGGGATCACGTAAGGCTAGCGCGACGCGACGCACGGAGCGGCACGGGCCGCTGCCTGCCGGCTCGAGCGTTCGACGACTAATGACACAGCGACCTTTGGTGGTACGCGGCGCGCGGCGCGCCGGCACGCCGCGCAAAAAAAAACCCAACGCTCGAAGACGGTAAACAGATTTGAAGCGATTGACGTCATCTACCAAGTAATCACGCCGAATATTCCGTTCCTTACCTGCGACGCGTCCCCGCGGCGACGTGAGACGGGCGCTCGCGCGTCGAGCGGCACGGCGGGGTATTAAAGATGGCCGCCTGACGCCGGCCCGGCATGCCCCCCTCTCTACTCGCGGGCCATTCAAAATTCTCAAACTGACTTGCCGACGACGTTACCCTCCAAGTCCCGTTTCTTAAGGTACATTTTCACGTGTCGCTGAAACGGCCGGTTCGAGCGACACGTGAAAATGCACCTTTACTTGTGACGGGCCGAAGACGGTCTTGAAAATGTTAAAACTGCTTCGCGTTGAAAATCGAGCCTCATTTTTCTTCGTCGATGTATTAGAAATGTTCCACGACGTCGAAAAATCTGTCTGCGTGCGCGCTGAAATTGCGGACACCAGAACTTTCGTAAATTTCGAGAATAGCGGTGTGAACTTTTTTTTTAGATTTTTATTTTCTATTTTCTATTAGAATTTTATTTTCTATTATTATATTCTATTAGCCTGAGCAGAATAGCTGCCTTGTGTTCTCAAGTCACAAGACAGTTATTGTGCGTTACTTTAAGACAAAGCTTTAAAATATAAAACATTGTCTTAAGAGTAGAACAGCCGTCCTGCTCAGGCCCTAAGAAGTGATACCAAAGCTGTTCCTAATGCTATTGCTTCCTCATAGAGAAAGCATTTCGTGAAAAAAATTTAATCTCATTTTCCCTCATCAATGTATTAGAAATGTTCCACAACGTCGAAAAATCGCATTTGAACGGAAATGTCTGTGTGCACGCAACGAAATTGTGGACACTAGAACTTCCGTAAATTTTGAGATAGCGGTGTGAACTTTTGCTAGACTTTTATTTTCTATTTGGGCCTGGGCAGAATAGCTGCCTTGTATTCTTAAGTCACAAGACAGTTATTGTGCGTTACTTTAAGACAAAGATTTAAAACATAAAACATTGTCTTAAGAGTAAGAGCCTGGGCAGAATGGCTGTCTTGTACTCTTAAGACAGCCTTAAGACAACCTTTTATGTTTTAAGCCTTTGTCTTGAGGTAACGCACACAATAACTGTCTTATGCCTTAAGAGTAACAAGACAGCTATTCTGCACAGGCCCTAAGACAGCCGTCCTGCTCGGGCCCTAAGAAGTGATACCAAAGCTGTGTCTAATGCTATTGCTTCCTCATAGAGGAAGCTTAGCAAAAAAAAATTGAGTCTCGTTCCACAACGTCGAAAAATGACATTTGGACGAAAATATGTACGCTGAAACTGTGGACACTATACACCCATAGAAAAGATTTCCGGATTCAATGCTATTACACACAATGTATCATAAAATAGGATCGACATAGCGCCAATCATATTTATTATAGAGAAAGAAATATTTTAATCTCAAATGGAAAATTCTAAAATCTAGAATAACATGATAGATTTGTCGGATATTGTGCTGCCAACTTCGTGCGTTGTAAAATGGAGGGGAAATTGCTTCCAAACGCAAGAATACATAAACTATACTCTTGTCTCGATATAGTAAGTCAATCTTTTTTAATTCGATAGACGAGAATAAGAACTATTGATTTTATTTTGATATTGTCTTATTTTTATACTAAATGACGTTGTGAGAAATATAAATGCATCAAGAATATTTTTGTCTCGGTAACAGATATCCTTTCTGAGGGTGTAACTGCCGTAAATTTTGAGATATTTTGAGATAAATTTTGAGAGGTGTGAATTTCTTTAGATTTACTAAGTATTAGTGTTAAATTCAAACATTAGTAAAATCAGTTCTACAGCTTTTTCTTACTTCTTTAATTTTTTATCTTGTAAAATATCGCAGGTCGGAAATTGGCCATGCCTGGTGTAACCGAACACCTATTCGTATCGCGTCACGTCTGTTGTATTATTAGTAGTCGCATCATTAATAATAGAACGTTGAAACTTTTACGTTCGAGGAGGAACGAGAGTATATTTTTAATAAGTAAGATTACACGAATTTAATAACTCGCGAGTACTCGCGGGAATAAATTGGAATCGAGTTAAAAATGTGACGATCAAGTGTCACATTTTCTTATTAGAATGATTACGGTTATATTAAGATTGTTAAAATCATTACGTGTACAACCTTACTTCTCCGCGACGCAAGATCATCGGCGCGATATCGATCGCTCGTAAATAAAAAAGTATCCGCGATCCTACATTCTCGCGTGTATGTTAGAATTTTCGGCTCTAATTAATCTTCAGAATATGCTATTAAAGTATCGTACAGCGGTTGCGGGATACCTTGTATTCCCGGAACGCGCAACTTTTGTTGCACAAGTCTGCTGGAAGCGCATTATTCATGGAGATTTCTCTAAATTTGCGGCGCACGTTATAATTAGCGTATATCGATCGGTAAATAATTCGGGAAAGTTATATCTAGAGACCTCGGCTATTTTAAAGCGTCCGAACGGTAATAAAACATTGAAGTAAACGTTGCAGACTGCTGCGACAAGTTTGCTACGAATGTAAGGAAAACTGCCGAAACGAAACCCGGCCCTTTGATGGCGCTGGTGAATTTAAATCGCAGAACGCGATTGTTAATTACCCGTTGTCAAATAAAGGATCACACGTTGCGAGATAACGCGAAATTGATCAGCAGTGTCTCCTGGCGGTGCCACGTTCGCGAGGAATCGCAGGGGAAAATACAGCCGTATTCGGAATATTAATCTCCACTCTGCGCCTAACGCAATCATCAAAACAATTTAATATAACGCGCAATACGAGCATTCCTCTTCCTAGATTAGGCCTTTAGGCAATGTGCTCTTTGCGTCTAGAAACATTCTTCTCTGTAACAATAAATAAATTTTGGTCTACCTTAACTGACACGTGTTTCATAAATTACAAAAATATGAGGTTGTTGCACATGAAATAGCAACGTTTTCGCAAATTGGTAACATTGGTGACGTTTTAATGCGTAAAAACGAACAGAACGAGACAGTTGATATATATCAAATTTAAGTGACAATCCTGATCTTCAAAACGTACATTTCATTTTTTTATTGATCACTGTCAACATTTTTGTGACCAGCCAACTTAAAATAATAGATAAGAGCCAAATCCGGATAAAAAAGTTTAAACTTGGACACAATGTAGCAGAAGCAACCAGAAACATCAACACGGCATTTTATAACTTGACTATAGTCAAGTTATAAAACTACAAGTACATGTGAGCACTGCGTATGTTGGGCTCGAACATGTAGTATCACTTGATAAGGACCCAAAAATAAAGTCGAAACGTCGTATTAAATAAATAAAGGAATATGCCAGTTTGATTGACTGCAAGTTTTCTGTTTCCATTTTTGAACATCACTGGTGACTATATAAGTAACTTCTTTCTTCGTCTATCGCCCAGTGTAATAATTGTATTTTCCTTACCGCTCAGAGAGCACGTTGTAGATTAGGCTTTAGGATGAATACAAAGAGTGATTTCTCCTTTAATGTTCCGAGCCGACAATTGGATGTACCGCCTCGTGTTTCTCGTCCGAAACGAGCTCGGGCGTCGTTAGAGTTGTCGCGCAAAGTTCCCGAATCAGCAGACGGAGTTCCGAATGCGTTTTTGCGTGCTAGTTAACACCGCGATTCCGCGATCAGCGGCCACTAAAACCGCGCGGGGGCGAGAAACGCGGGGCGCAAAATAAAGAAGCCGGGCGAGTAGCCGACGCCGCGTCCGACGTCGCTTTTCTCGTTACGAACTCATTAGCCTAAGCGCATGTGCATATACGCGCGGCGGTAAGGGAGAAATGTGGTTAAATTAGCTATAAACTATAGTATACTCTGACAGCAACGATTATTTACAGCCATCCTAACATGAGCAAGGCCGAGTTTCCTTTTTTCCCCTGCGATTCCACGCGTACGCGGCACCGCCGACGGACACTCCTGATCAGCCTCGCGTTATCTCGCAACGTGTCGTCTTTTATCCGGCAATGAATTAATTAACAGTCGCGTTCTGCGATTTAAATTCACGCGTGCGACTGAAGGAGCGGGTACATAAAATATGTGCGCGATACGGTTGTTAAAAGTTATTGTTTGTTAATTATTGTTAATTATGATAATGGATATTAATTTTTGTATTTAATATTAAATATAGCAATATAACGTTAAATGATTTCAGTATGTAATTTTCTTTCGACATAATTTCGCGATAATAAAATGTTCAGCAGCGTGTGCACGCGTATGTATAATAAAATAACGTTAATAACTAACTTCGAGAGGTAAAAGCGCTAAAAGCACTTTTCATTGTGTTAATTAATTATACAATTTTTTCTAATGAATGTCAAAAGAAATTGAAACGGGCGCGGATTCGCATCACCGAATCAAATCGATATTATACAGCGGTAGTTGCCACCCCATAGGCGAATATCTTTCTCGCGGCTAATGAGGTGGCGACGTGTCGCGATGCATCGCCACCTCGGCTTCCCGGCCGGACAATCATCGGCCACCCCGACACTTACGGGGTAACGGCTCGACACCTACCTTCTTACACCATATTGAGCTTAAGAGCCTCTTCGTGCCTCTCAGCCTTTTTAAAGGCTAAGCTGCCCGATAGCACCATATACGCGTTCCCGTATATTGCCTGCTAAATTCTCATAGAAGGTTCTGCTTTCTTCATTTTGATAGGAAGGGAAAAAAAGAGAGAGAGAGAGAGGAGAAACGTTACCGCCTCTCCTTCGAAAATGCAGACTTTATCGGACCGTGAGCGCACGCGGTGAGAGAACGGTACCGAAAACGCCTTTCTTATTCTCGTTTCGCGCTATCGAGCTATCACTCTTGGAATTCACAGTGCATTCGCGACGCGTATTGAAATCGAATCGCGCGACGTCGCTTGACGCCTCGCGAATATATATTATACTTTACCGAGAGCGGCGTAATGAAATATCGATAAACACGAGCGATCTTGGCGAAAAACGGGAAGATACTGTCGCCAATAGCACGGAAGAGCGGGTAAACGTCAAAGCGTCGAAAGGAACGAAACAGATCCCTGCAAGATCGCCCTCGGCGGACGAGATTTGCAACGGCGCGACGCCCGGCATCGCGTTGACGTGGATGCGTTGCATTATTCACTTGTATGTACGCCAGAGTAACGCGCGACCACTATCGTCCGTTTCGCCGCCCCGAAGTCTGTCTGAACCCTCCGCGGCTTTTGGACTAACTCCGACAGAGGCTTTGGCATCGATACCGCGAAGCCACCTTCGACATTCGACCCGTGTGCGCTCGGTGGTTTCCGCACGATGCAATTAATTCCTTCCGAGTGACGGCGACGGCGGGCGACATCAACCGCGATCACACCGGTGGCTTTTTCTCTATTGTCAATTTACATTACAGCGGTGGCACAATTTGCCAATAAAACAACCTTCATTCGCAGTAGCCGCACAGCGGAAACTGTAATGCATGCAATTTCTTAAATTGCTCATCTCCCGAAGATTAAACGACTGTTTCGATATGCGCGATGATTTAATCGCAGAGTTAAATATGATTAGGGATAACGCGCTTAATGCAAATCACGAAGCTTGAACGATCAAGATCCGATTGAATGCATGGAGGACATCGATGCGATGGACGTGACGATTAAAAAGGAAGCCTGCCACTCGAAATTTCGCAGGGGCTCCACGTCTGTGTGCTCGCGTGGCAATTCGAAGCTTTCAAATGTATCAAGCGACGTCGCTACTTATCGATTCTTCAATATTGATACGCTATCATCAATGAAATACTCCGCCACGTATTCGAGATATTACGAAATCCAAGTCTTCATCTCTCTTTCCCTCTCTTTATCCCTGCCTTTCACATACACGCGGTACACGCAAGTATTTCAACTATGCCGACTACAAAGTTCCTTTCGGTATCGACAACCACATGGACACTCGCGCGCTTTGACTCCCACAACGAAACGCATATAAATGCAGCTGCGCATTTGACTCGGATTGAAATTTTCGGTGAATATTCCGCTCTCTCCTGATCTTCTGTCCTCCGGATTTCGGTCGAGATTTTCATGGTCCAATTCGCGCTGTTGTTCACTCCGATGATTCGCCGCTGCGGCGAGTCCCACCCGGTAAGAGAAAGACGCGACATGTTTTACCTACGCCAATCTCTCTCGCTTTCTCACACGCACGCACGCACACACACATACTCGCTCGCTAAACAAAACTAATGGCAAAAGTCTTTATGAAAGCGCGACATAAAACGACTAATTCCTCTATTATAAATCTGAGAAAGTCCGTGACTTTTTAATGCGTATCTACTTGATTTATCTTGGCAATTATTAAATTCTTCCCCCGTGAAACTTTCGTTCGGGAAATTTATGCAACAGTCCGCCTGCATTTTTCCGTTCTTCCGCAGCCACGTTGACAACTTCTTCGACTATTAACGAACTTTTAAATGTTTACAGAAAAAACGAACGAGCCGTGCGCCGAATATCATTTCAATAATAATGCTGAATAAGGCGACAGAGGCGCGGCATCGCGGCAGCTGTGGTTTTAGATGCGGCTTCGTCCGTAGTTGGCCGTAAGTTTTCGTTAGTCGGCAGCAACGAATGGAAATTAATTTATGAAAGAGCAGTTTACTCCCGATTCTTAGCTAAGTAAGAACGCCGTCTAATGTTCGAGTTTACTCGAGTTATCCCCCACCCCACCCTCGCCCGCCCGCCCGCCCGCTCGCTTTCAGGCACAATGACAGTTGGGCGCCGCCCGATTCATTAATGCTCCTATAAAAGAGAATCGCGAGCTATGGCGATTGTTCATTGTGTATTAATTATAAGCGAGTTAATTTTGTCGGGCTATACGGTTCTAATTGGTTAGAGCACTTTCGCTTCATTAAAAAATTAATGCGCTGAAATATGAAGTGGCATAAAGCGATGCATTTCTTATGATTTATCTGCTGTTGTTAGCGTTTGCAGCTCCGCCTCACTGTCGGTCGATTAATTATTATCTGCCATTACTAAAATTCCGCGAATATTTCAATTATATTCTAAGCAATTCGTTTAATTAGAGACGTATGTGCGCGAACGCTATCGCGGCCTATGCGAAGGTGCTTTTCTCACGGGCTTGTCACAAATTAAATACCGTCTAATTAACCGCGTCGCGAGCTCCATAATTCATAGCGTTACGTCGTCGATCTCGCGGATCTTATTCCCAGAACTCGATTAAAGCGAGAATTCGTTATTTGCAGAAATGAAATTACCTTTCGCAAACATTGGAAAGAAGCGTCGTCGTTTACTATAAATAACAGTGGAGGCAAATTTTTTAGACTGTCGCGTCTGACGAATCTTCGTCCGCAACTACTGATTATATACGCATACAAATTTAAGAGTCGAATCATTACATTCCCTTACTATACATCTATATGTAACGCAGCCAGTAGTTGCGGAAGAAGATTTGTCAGACGCGACGGTTCGACAAATTTAGTTAAAATTTTCCGGCGGGGGAGGGGGGGAAGGAAAACTTAAAAATCGCGTATTCGACAGTTCAGTACGGCCGGCAACCCTTATCGGCGTTCACAAAAGTCGAAAATATACGCGTAGACAACGTCTTTATACTGTTATTGCTATCTTTATACTGACAAATATTACCATATGCCTCGGTGGTCGAACTGGTGAGACGCCCACCTAGAACGTAGGAAGATCCAGGCTCGAACCATGGTGATATTTTTTGCAAGAAATTTTCTGTATTATTAAAGGCGCCAGAATGTGGTCAAGAAAACACCGACGTTAAAATTTTCTCTCGTATAACCGAACGTTCTTTTCTGCAACTCGATCGCTGTCGAGATTTCGCACGAATAATTGTTTATTACGGGCAATGGTTTCGCTTTCACTTTGAGTACTAATTATTTCTGTCGAATATATATCGCGTTACGCGTTATCAACGCACGCTACATACGTTGGACTCACGTGGGTGTCGGAAAAATCTCTCGAAAGCCGGCGACACGTTTTAAGGCGGAGGTGATAAAACGTATTAAAGCTCAACGCGGGCAATTTGCGCAAAAGATTTGTCGAAGTAAGCTGTGCGCTTTGGCTTAGAAAAGCTGGCATTTTTCAACGCACGCTTCATTATCTTCGAAACCGGAGTAGTTTCCAGTCGGTGGAGCACATTTATATCGCGGTGCGCACCGTGCTCGCGCGTTAAATCGTTGCCTTTATTCAAGGCTCGACGCGCGACTAGTCATTTATCTCATAAAATCAACCGGTCAGCCATAACGTCATAGAACAAGCTAAATACAATCACGTAAATAATCTCGTTCTATTTCCGCCGATTAAATCCGCAATAAAAGCTGATATTACGCATAGAATCCCTACACATCCCTACACGCGAGACCCGCCCCGCTATGTACACAACGGCTATAAAATAATTGGCTTAATACAACTACGCTATATGTTTTTGTTCGTCCAGATTTATGGACCCACTATTGTAATTTAATTTTTATTATTAATTTAATCTCCTAGACTGCATTTTGTTGCGTCAAGCGCAATAGCGGCGAAAACGAAAACTGTTTGCACACGGCGCTGTGCGAACAACTGTAAAAATAGTAATTGATGTAATTACGACCGTTTGTACGAGGAAACATTACAGGAAAAATTACTGTGCAAATAGTTGACGTTCTTATGAAATAATCGGACCAAGAGATTAATTGCTGCGCTTTAACGCCGCGATCCATCTCGCCCGGGGAGTCTCTATCCCCGTAAAAGAGAAATACCTATGCACTCTGGAGGCACTCGATCACTTATAGGATAGCCGAAGTAACGAATAGTATGCTAATCCGAGAACGTTACGGCGGGACTCTTCAGCGAATCGTTTCCAACTTTTCGAATTGCACCGAGTCTACCTCGACGGTTAGTGAAGAGCGGTAGTATGTTCGCCCCTTTGGAGAAGTCCGCGGGAGAAACTCTCACTCCATCGTACCAATAAGAATGTTTCGCAAAAGTTCGCCCGGGCGATCAGTGTACTCGCGATGTAAAATAAATCTCGACTTACCGCAGACTTTGATCCCCCCCTCGCCCCCTGATCTGTGGCGCGAAACAAAACCAACACCCCTTAATCTCAGACGGTGTATGCGTATGATACATCTGAAATATTTTATTAGAGATTTATCACGGGGCCGTACGTATATCTGCTGTACGTATTACAAATCGTATTACGAGCTGCAAAGCCCGGGATATCCACCACGTCGCAAAAAAAAGCTGCGATACTCTCTATGTACATATCGCGGATTTTTGGGGGTACCGTGTAAATTCGCGAAATACGAGAAAACGCGCGATGACGCGGGGAAAAAAATCCGGGATAGCGCAGAATCGTGCAATAAAATATTTCCGAGAAGGCGGATTTTTTGCAAATCGAAATTTTTAACGTTGGTGATAGATAAAAAAATGCGCGCGCGCGCGGAATTATCTTTGGGAAAAATCTCACGGGTGAATCACCCGTGAATCTGCAGACTCGAGCTGAATCTCCGCGACGCGCGTCGGTATCTCGATAGAAAATCGATCTCGATTACGACGAAACGCATTTCTAACATAGTTAAGGATCGACCGGGCATACATCTGCGCGCTAGGGGCATTAGTACCTACCTACGTTGCCCCCGTATTGGATGCGCATTCTAATGGAATCGACTGTCCTGCACACTGGCTGTTGGCAGTAAGGCGATTCCTTCGCTCCGACATGAAATAAAATCGAACGAGGCCATTTGCCGAGCACTCGTCGTTCTCTCCCGCCGTTGTCGTGGTCTCAAATGAGACGCCCGAATGAAAAACACCGCTCGCGGCTTAGCAGCCACCGAAGGAATAACTGTCGGCGAACGCTCTCGCCTTTTTCGGTCGCGACCAAGGTCGACGATTCTCCCTTGTACCAAAACCAACCGTGGGGAACGGAAGGGAAAGGAATCGACGCGGAAAGGGAAGGGCGCGGTGACGGGGGAAGCGGATCTTGACAACACAGACGCAAGTGCACGCGGCACGGTATAATCCCGAGGGGGGGACAATTTTATTTGTTCCATCAAGAGCACATTCCCTCTCCGCCTCTATCCATTTCGAGAACTCGATTCTCGGATCACCTAGGCAAACTACCACCCTTTCCTCGACTGGGGCTCATCTCGTCATCTACACGTGATGCATAAGAATACCGGTCTTACCGCCTTACGTCCTACGTGCACTTTCGGGACGCGAGCGTTTCGTAACCGTTTGTATTTTATATATTAACGGCGTTCCTCTTTTTATTAAGCTCCACCTTTCCCCGTACGCGCCGGCCGAGAATGACTCCTCGCTAAGACGCAAACAATGAAAAACACTGAATCAATGATGAATGCTCGAAGTCGGTAACGCGAAGCCTTTCGCATCTGCATCTGCTCGTTAAGCGGAGTAGAAGGAATAATCGTGACTCGTTAGCTGCTACCGAGATTCCGCGAAGGTTCTCCTCTTTCTCTCTCCGTCTCTTTTTTCTCTCTTCCCCCCTCGCTTTCTCTCTTTCTCTCTCTCTCTCTCTCTCTCTCTCTCGCTCTCGTGCGCTCTGCCATCTCGCTCTCTTTCACGCCGAACCGCGTATCCCGTCATGCATATGAATGAAACTGTTTTGCCGCGAGCCGAAAAAACGTCACGCTGTTAAACGACTCGCGCTTATTCATAGCTGCAGTCAACCAACACCATCCCTGCTACCACCCCCGCGGTGAAGCTTCGAGAGACGATAATTCGAAGCTCGTTCCGGGCGTTCCCTTTGGGCCCTTTGTACGCTCGCGATATCGTTTCGAAGAGTGGCACACGTATCCGCCAGCCTCTCTCACCGATGCTCGTTCATCAAAACAAATCGGCGACCCTGCCGACTTAACGAGAAAATAACTCGGGCCGCGCGAATAGTTTTCACCGCAAACACGTTATATTTATGAAATTTCGGCGCATTTTGCAATTACAAATTGAAAACGATCGGGAACAACGTGCCGTTTCTCACAATTACGGGGGTTCGTATTTTCATCATCGGGCATTCAAATGCCCGGGCGTTGTCCCGCGCGTTTTTCCCCTTTATTATTTCACCGTGCAAAATATGTAAAACTTTTGCAAAACCAGTTAGATCGACGGCGGCAAGTAATGCGAAATTTCTTTTCGGCCATTCGTCCGTTCTCGCGCGCGGTAACTCGCAAATTTTTCAATGCGCATTTTGCGAGAATCATAAATGAGGGAAATATGAGGATCGATCTCGCGATGTGCGGAATAGCATTCGAGAGATGCGCCCGTGTACGCTCCTATTGCAAAGATTTGAAAAATGTTCATTTTAATGGTTGACGTAACGTGAATATTGGTTACCGCCGAAGTGTTACGTGCCCGGCGTCTCGAGTAGAAGCACGTACGGTAGAATGTACATGTACGTCATAATATATATGCATCTAGATATATACACACCTTGTAAGATACGATACGAATAGGTCGCTTAATATCGCGTGCGTAACGTGAAAAATGTAAATTCGCGCGATCTCCGATCTACATTGATTCCTCGGGACCGCATTGTCGCGCAAAGTTCGCTTTTCGCGCCGAGTTACGCGGTCGAGCGCCCCCCTCCCCCTCCCCCTCCCCCCCGCCCCCGGTTGGCGTAATTTCACGTTGTTTTAGCGGCGCGAGCAAACTTTTTAGTCAAATTGAGTAACGGATCGTGCATTGAATGCAAATCACCGCGACATAACGCGATAGGACCCCGTTTCATTTCTCCTTTTTTGCGGTGAAGTTCGGCGGCCAAACTTATGCCGCTGAAGTTATGCCGCGCGTACTCCCATGATTCCAACCCGTCGTCGTCTATAGGATGCTAGGAAAAGTTTGCTTTTGACGCGGTGGGTTGCACGTGACGAATTCAAATCAGGCGTAAATACTTAAAGCAAACACTCCGCGAGGAGGGGGGGGTGTGGATGGGACGGGGGTGCAACTCGGTTTTAAAATAAAGCATTAGAAGCTCGACGAGCGACGACGGGGGTTGTTAAGAAGGGTTGGTGTTGCCGCCCGGACCGGGTCTGCCTTTCAAAGTTCACGGCGAACTTTGCGTAAACTCGCCGAGTTTAGCGGTGAGCTAGTTCATTGAACGTAAATCGGTAACGACAATGAATGAGTCACGGATATTCGATTGTCCTCCGAAAATACCACCGGCATCGAAAACGATCTGGCAAGACCGGGATTTCGCTAAATAAGTATGCCCCGAGTTTACGAAATGCGATGAATTACGTCGCTTCGATTGGAGATCGTTTCAAATTAAATACAAACCGGCTTTCTTTAGGTTAGCGGGATTATATGTGGGCGCCTTAAAGAAAATTGGTTATAATCCGCAGGGGAGAATTTCATCTCGTTTGTCCGTGGAGGTGGAGTCGCAGCGATGTTTGGTGATCGTTACAAAAGCAATCGCGTATATATTGCGTATAAACTTATTCAGATTCTCTCTACCAAGTTTCTTTATATTCCCTAAATTTCTTTATATTCCCCAAGTCCTTACACTGTCAAAGTAACACCTTGTTTTAATGCAAAGTAATAAGTAGTCAGTCGATTCAATATTTATCTCTTATTGCGGCCTGAGACAATAAAATTGTAAAGCTGCAAGAAGGTCTCGTGTATCGGAAAATTTTATATGTATATTACAAAAGCAATCGCGCATCTACTGCGTAAACATTGACGTACCGGTATTTAGGCTACTTATTATTCAGATTTTCTACCAAGTTTCTTTATATTCCCTAAATGTTCCCCACGTCCTTACACTGTCAAAGTAATACCTTGTTTTAATGCAAAATAATAAGTAGGCAGTCGAGTTAATATTTATCTCTTATTTCGGCCTGAGAAAATAAAATTGTAAAGCTGCAGGAAAGTCTTGTGTATCGGAAAATTATATATATATACATATAGAGAGCTGAAGGCTAAAAGCAATATAAGTGAGGCAAGTAAGTTCCGTCCCTTTTTTAACTCGCAGCTAAGAACAGAAGAATCGCATTTGAACTTTTATATCGCCTTCGATCAGACACAATAAGAAATACCGATAATAATACGTTATTGTCGCCGAACGGTCGCGAAAGAAGACACCGAATGGTGTTATTTGCTATAAAAAGCCACGATTCATAGGAAGTATTAAGATATCTAGAACGATTTACGTCTATAAAATTACAGAGACGCTATCCAATCATTTCATAACGGATCTGTGTGCTGCGAGTCAGTTAATAATATCTTCAAAGTCCATGAGTAACAAGCGGAATTCATAAATTTAACGAAGATAGATCTCCTAGAGTAATGAAACTAAAAGTGCAACGTGGCCACCCAGACGAACCTTATTGGCGCAATATCAAACAGCTTAGTTTCGGTACCGAACGAGTTTTTAAATCACTAATGACATTCGGACTGAATACCGAACAGTCATACTTAACAAATTGTCGGAAACAGAAATTTTATCTACTGTCTTCTCCGTCGAGATTAATCGCAATAAAATTGCATTCGCCATTTCCAGCTCACTCTTGCAAGTATAAAAAAAACTTTGTCGAACATCGCGCATAATCAGATATACCTATAAGAATAGAAAAAAGAAACAGAAAAATAAAACGTATTGACCCACGTTCGACTTCACATGCATGCACGTCCCTTCGTGTAATATAAGCTCGGATCGAATTAAGGAGCTTTCGTTGTTAATGAACGTCAGCGCCGTTCTATACATCATCGGACTGGGTTTGTTCCCACGGAAAGTACGTATCTACGAAAGGGGGTAGGGGGGTGGGGGGGAGGAGAAAGCGATTAAGAACATTCCGCCACTTACCTCGCACGATGAGCTTGATCACGGCTTCCGGCGCATTCCGGTTGTTCACGAGACACTCGTACGTACCGCTGTCGGAGGCGGTGACGGGATGCATCTGCAGCGAATAATTTTTCAACGACAGGGACATCCTGTTCTGTTCCGTTCGCCGCACGACGGTCGTGCTCTTGCTCTTGTACTCGAGCAGCCGCATCCCGTTTGCCCGCCACTCGAGCATCAGCACCAGCGAATCCTCCGTCACCCCCGGACAACCCAGCGTGACGTTCTTCCCCGCCTCCACGACGACGTCCTCCATCAACGAATTCATGGCATCTGCGAACATAGATCTTTCCGTTAGATTCGTTACGTTGCGCGGCGCGCGAACGTTATCGTCGCGATAAAAGCAAACGCGAATCGCCGGGGTCGCGGCAGGAATGGAGAATCGGGAAGCGGATGGGGTGGACAAGTCTCGCGACGGACGCGGATCCGCCTGCGTCAGGACAATTTCAGAGTAGAGCGAATAAAATCCGCGAATGGCCGGACGTTCCTCGACTTTACAACGCGTCACTCCCGCTTCCTCGTGAGAGACCGGGCGTAAAAGAATCCCGAGCACCGCGAGGCGTGCGCGTCGATTCCTCTTCGGATCTCTCTCTGTCCCGCTCTCGTTCCCAGAAAAATCAGAATATTCTTGAATCGCGCGACGCAAAGAAACCTTGCGCGCAACGGCGCTTCGTTCGCGGCAGACCCGCTTGGAACATACTTGAGGGGATTAATGTACGCGCGAGTACGGCCAGCACCGTTGGCGGGGATAGCTTCCGATCGACTTTTAAAATTTCACGCGGCCGCGCCGGATCGTAATTTGCAACGCAAAATATACGACGCTCTAGCTCGCGCGCGAATAAGCTCCACGGTTACGCCATATTGCATCGCGGAATCCTGAATACCCCCGGCATCCAATTTTCTTTCTAACGAGTTCAATTTTTTTTTCCCTCCAACGTGAGTACCTTCGATACACTAGGCGCGCCGCGAACGTGCGCACGCCACGCGCTATTTCGCCCCCTACGGCCGCGACGGACGACACGGCACCGTCGTCCGGAAAATCTATGAAAATCCATGCACGAACGGAGAGAGCGGGTGGAGTTCGCGCGTGATTTCGTAAGCACTACGGACACGTATGTACCCAGGCATAGATATGTGCCGCACGCTGTATCACGGGGCGAACCGCCGGCCGCTGATCGTACGTGGCGAAACCGCGCCGGACATCACGATGCGGTAGGTCATCGCGAGGTAATTCACGAAGGGATTCCCTCCGCAATCTCTGGAAAGCCCTCGGAAAGCTTTCGCTGCGCGGATCTCGTCGCGAAACGGTATTCGGATCACGCGTACGTATTCATACGTGCATAAAGCGCAAGTTCGAACCTTGCCAAGCATGCTCCTTTAGCGTATCCGGTCTCTTTCTCTCGCGATCGGCATAAATCACGGCCCGCCCTTTGAGCCGCCTCGTCAGACGGGCAGCTACTCGCGACGTCCCGCTTGTCCACCTTTTGCAAACGCGATAACAAATTTGTCGCGAAATACCATTTCCTCGATCCTCGAAAATTCCTCGCGATAAATTTTCTTTCATCCCGTCAAATTATTCCACTCGTACTCCCTTTTATGTTGTCGCTTTTTAAAATTTATATGCAAAATATACTTTTAGCTCGCTGCAAGCTGTACATTTGCATTAGTTACATTTGCAGCGGAATGTTTTTCCAGGCTTCTCCTTCTTTATTTATATCTTTTATCTTGCGAGTAAAAATAGCTCGAACCTTCGCGAATAACAATTTTATCTGACCGACAGCCCGATTGGCCGGAACAATTTCATTTTACCTACTTTATATTATCATCAAGGAGAGCGATATGGTATTTTCTGTATATATACCTTTACGCCAGTATAAATGAGACTTTTTTCACGATAACGACATTCATAATCAATAAAGCGCTCTTATAAAATGTGCCAAAGACTCCCATTTTAGTTCATTAATCAATAAACCATCATAACTCATCTTGATGGCTCTGAAATAGGACACTTGAATTAAATAACGCAGCTGTTTATTAATTATAAAATACCAAATCAAGTTGCCCAATATATTTTTAAGTATTCGATATGTCGATCGCGAATTTTCCTATCGCCCGCAGAAATTCGCGTACTGCAAAATAATATATACCAAAAATAAATTACCCACGCGCTCGTCTCTATCAGAGGCTGGGCCACGGATCGCTGTCCAATCGACCGCTTTAAAGTATATCCGGTGCACACTTTTATCTGTATGTATGATATCGATCTAGTTTTAAACCTAAATTTCTTCAAACGTAACGTCAAAGTTACTCGCGAAATGAGTCGACCGGGAAACGTTCCGTGTCGAGAGATATCTCAACGGAATTTTAAAGCATACGTCGCTCCTCAAAGCTTCCTATATACCGCTAAAAACTCGGACTACGTGCGCCCGCCCTTACGCTAACGTCATTACGTTTCATCGTCAATCCACGGAACCGAAAGGAGTATGTCGCGAATCCTGTTGGCTCTCGATTAGCTCCCGGCGGAGCGCGCTTCTATGAATAAAAAAAACAAGCATTGCACGGGGAGATTAACGAAAGTACAGGTCGGAACGGACACCGCCGCGACGTGGCGCAGCGGGAAAGTAATCTGCAACTGTTAACGACGTCGATCGTTTCCGATGGTCGCGCGGTGCGCGACACAAGGCCGGGGCAAAAAGTGACGGAAACGGAGAGGGGAAAAAAGAGAGAGAGAGAGAGAGAGAGAGAGACGGCGGAAAGGAAACGCGCGGACGCAACGATAACGATAACGCGTTCGCGCGGCTCGACGAGAATCGCCGTAGTTTGCACTCCGCGACGACGAGGCACTCGCGGGGGCGAAACCGCGGGACGCTCGTAAAATCGGCACGGCAGATTGCCCAAGAAAATAAAACCGTAATCGCGCGCGTTTCGGCGTACGACGGTTCCCGTATGACGCGCGCGTGAAAAAAAAATGAAAAAGAAATTCGCGAGAACAAAGGCGGAAATCTCCCTTCCTCCCTCTCTCGCGCGCGCGAGGGAACGGCGCTTCTCGCTGCCCGCGCTCGCCCCGCGTTATTCCACACGTCATTTCGTCGCGCGAATTCAGAATATTAACGCCGTAAACTTTCACGAGCTAATAACTAATCTCCGTCGTCGAGCGCGAACGTCGATTCGCGCTCGAGGGCCCGTGTTTAGACGTCGATCGCGCGCGAGCTGTGCAGTGAAATAATAGCAGTTGCTGATAGATCCCGCACCGGCGCAGAGTTATATCTACTCCGCGCGAACCCGCAAGTGTAATCGATATGATTTAACTACACACAGAGAGAGAGAGAGAGAGAGAGAGAGAGAGAGAGAGAGAGAATAGAATAGAATAGAATCTTTATTTATTAAACGCTCTGGAACAAGCGTTAGACAAGCTACATATTTAAAATACAAGTGACAAAGAACTTGTATAAAATGACAGATTTTAATATTATAGAATGAATAATACCAAAGAAAAAGGACATTCCCCTAACACGTAGTGACAATGTAACGGATAGTGGTTTATCATTTTTATCGTTAGTGGTATACAAGAATAGATAAGAGTATAGCTGAAATAGTGTGGCGATAGGAAAAAGAAACAAAAACCGAAATTAAAGAGGTCGAGATAATTTCACTCCCCCGACAGGAGTAAAAAGGCATAGAGTTTGCGTTGAGAGAGAGAGAGAGAGAGAGAGAGAGAGAGAGAGAGATGCGAGAGAGCAACGGGAGGAATCTCTCCGAGGATTGTCGCGTGCGATGGCAGGCGCGGCGCGTTTTCGAACCTGGGAGCCACCCTCCCAGGCGCGCTGCTTAGTCCGGGGGTCCATTTCGCGCGCAAGTTAACATAATGTAAAAAGTTTGTCGACGGTGGATAACACCCGCCGCCGCCGTCCCGCGACGCGACGTACAAGTATATACCGCGTTCGTCCCCGATCGCGCTCCCGGCGCGGTTTTGATCGCGTTCGACTTGCGCGCGGTCCCATCGCGGAAATGAAATTTCGCACGCGATTCTGTCTCCGTATCTTCGGAGGGAGGACCCCTCCTCGCCGTCGCCGCCGCCGCCGCCGCGCGAGACTTTCCGAGCAACTGCAGCAGCAGCAGCAACCAGACGATGCGAACGCGCCTCGTTACTTTTCGAACTTTGTCAAAAGTATGTCGTAAAAAGTTTCCATACCGATTCCCGCCGCCATGCTTACGGAAAACCGTAAATTTCTCTTCCCCTGGGGTGAAAAGGGAGCGGGCTACCACGTGACGCGGTAATTTTTCGAATTTCACGGCGCGCCGAGTCGCCCATTGAGCGTTTTTTTTTTTAATTAGATGGCCAAATCACCGAGAGGAATTAATGTTAATTACGGTACAAGTGCCCGCCCGTAACGTCACTGATTGTGACAAAACGTCGCGGAAAACGCGAGAATATTTACGTCCGTCCGACTACAAACTGTCGGCCAATTATTTTATCCGACTCTCAAGCGCGCTCGTTAATTATTCCTTACAAAGTGATATTCGTTATACTTCCCTGGGGGGATTAGTGGAGGCAAACGGCATCTTGAATCCCGCATGGGCCTTGAAATTTGCTTTAATGCTATAGGAATATTACGGGAGAACTTAATGCGCGTCTCCATGTCGGCGAAATAGGAGCTTTCAAGCAGCTATCCCTTTCGCCGACGTCGTGGAAGAACCCACCCATTATCTCGAATTCTGTTTAGCAGTCTTCAGCGGGATTCAGAAAGAAAGCGCTAGCTACGTAAACTCACTCCGCATAAATGCAAGTATGGATAATACAACCTGGCTTAAACAGCGGCGTCACTCTTAAATAATACAACGAATTAATTAACGCCCCAAGTAACGCATAAAATAATAAATTTGATACGAGAAAAAGAGTCAATTTTGAACAGCCGACGTAGCTTGGCCGGTAGCTCAGGGATGCCCGTACTTTGTTATTAAAAGTCACGATATGCGAATCCAAACGTATCGTTCAGCGCGAACGTCCGTTGCCGCGGCGGAAGCCAACGATCAGCATCCCCGGACCTGCGGGCGAGTCGCGAGGCCGACCTAAAAATTGAATTTTATCCTCTTTTCCCCGACAGGAGACCGGCTCGGTACGCCGTAAATTAATTTACGCAAATCTTCCGCGGGCATGAATTTTTCCAGCACTAATTTCCCCAGAAGCTACCACGCTCCGCGAGATACGGTCACACGGTCGAGGCAAGCCGTTACCACGGTAATTACCTTCCTACCTTCGTTCCGCTTCGTCTTTTTGTCTCATAACCAAGTAACTATCTTAATTGCTTTTGCTTTTCTAACTCTGGATACTGCACTAAGTCCGGCTCGTTTTATACGGCGAAACGCTGACCCGCCACCACCCCGCCGCCTCACCCCCTGCCCGAAAACCCCCTGGTCACCATTGTCGTTAGCGACTATCCACGGGGGTTATCCCGCCCTCGTCCCGAGGGTCGATTTAAATTCGTTCCCCGCTCTCTTCCCGTCTCTTATCACTCAGTGCCCCGCTGCCGCCGATATTTTTTCATTATGCCTCCGAGGTCCTTTGTTTTTTTTATCGGCGCGACGATAACATCGCAACCTCCGCGGAGAAGTCGGAGCGGCGCGGTCGCAAAAGGCAATCTTCCTAAGAGAATCTCAAACGGTACGCGACGTCGCTTCGTGCCAATTTTCGCTCCGTTAACCATCACACTGCGAGACGACGACCTTCGTTATTTCCCGTGGAAAATTTCGCGCGAGAAGTAAGATCGAGCGCCGCCGTCGTTCGTTCGTTCGGCATGAATGAACGGGGACTGTCGATAAGAGCGAGGAGCGTAAACGGTTTGTCGATCATTCTATATATATATATATATATTATAGCAGTTGCAACTTTTATGAAACAAAAAGCGACTGCCTTCGTTGTAACAGCGCGAATGAATAATCCCGGGAATTATCCAAGAGAGAACCGTTATTAACGCTTCATTACAATTAGAGAAAATCTTCCCCCGCCAGTCTTTAAGGATAAATAGGATTGGTTAAAGCCGCGATGGGTAAAAATATCCCGCAAATTCACTCAGACTTTTTCATCTCCCCGCCGGTTGCCTTTCTTGCGGTGGTAAATCGCCGGCAGCGGCGCTGGCAAAAGCGCACGATTCCTCGCTCCGGGATTTCTGCCGTTTTCTTGCCGGTCATCAAATAGATAAGCGCGAAGCGTAACGCAAGTCTTCTCCAATTTTATGAAAGTAGGAGGATCTTGATACAGTTGATTGCCTTTCAGAAACTCCTAACATTAGTCGCGACAGACAAGGATTTATCGCGAGCGAGACAAGCCGGTTTTAAT
This sequence comes from Vollenhovia emeryi, assembly GCF_000949405.1. Lineage (NCBI taxonomy): Eukaryota > Metazoa > Arthropoda > Insecta > Hymenoptera > Formicidae > Vollenhovia > Vollenhovia emeryi. The sequence continues at coordinate 874,149 of NW_011967239.1, read as the reverse complement.
ACCAACTCCCCGAGAATTATTACACCGACAACTTATTAGCTTACAACGCCAGTGCCACCCGCACCCGGTAACAACTTCTCGAGTACTGTTACAACGTAACGCGCGCATCTCACTCTCGCTCGAATATGTCACCCAGCGTCCTCCCTTTTTTTTCCACCCCCCGACCCTCCGCCCCTTTTGTTTCCCGTTCAAAAGCGAACGTAGGAAAACGCCCGTAGATTACGCGGCTACGCGATATTCCCTCGCGGTCACGATCGGATCGCGGGATCGGATGCGCTATCAAGATCGCCGTTTCACCAGCCGGCACCGGTGCTGACACGAGAGGCAATCATCTGGCAGCGGTAAATAACATTTTCATCGAGCGGTCGATCTGACAATAATAAGGAGGTCGCGCGATTATTTTCCTGGAAAGGCCGCGCGCGCGTTAGACGGGGGCCGCCGCCGGTCGATTAATCATCGGTAGATTCCCATCAGCCGGGGCATATTTGCACGAACAAACGCTCGCCGGGGAGAAGCGCTCGTCGCGCGTTCAGCCGCAGCTTGCACGAATTTCTGTCTACGAGAGTTGAAATCGTCGTAAATCCACGAACGATTCCCCGGAAATCGTCCGTGTCGACACGCAGTACGTAAACTCGCTCGTTTAATCGCTCGGTCAAACGCCCTCGTTAATTACTTCCGATTTAATTAGCGTTTATCCTCCACCGGAGGGAAGAGAGTCTCCTTCGTTCCCTCCCTCCTCGCGCGTTGTAAATCATCGGATCTGGATGCCCCGATGGTCCGACACCGCTTGCGCAACGCACACCCCAGGCTCTATCGCGTGTGAGAGCTTTCTATGGGGAAACGTTAGTTTTCTACCTGGGCGAAAAGGCTTCAGAGATCCGTCCAGGACCAACGCCTCGTATAATTCCGTAAAATACACGAGTGGAAGATGTTTCCTGGAAGATGCTTGCGAAGCGCAAGCGCCCAGCTGTCGCGCGGCTGGACTTGGTCCTCCTGGAATTTATTCTATTCTAAGACTCCCGGCCCGGTTTGCTCGACAAATTTATATCAGGATATTAGTCTCCCCTGTAATTAGCAAACAGCGAAATTGCGGCGATGAATTTCCGAGTGATATCCTATATGGGTTCGGGAAAATCACATGTGACCGCTAAGTGGACGCCGCTTTAATCGTCGAAACGGTCTACGTGTGTACGGAACGGTCGCACTTGCACCGAAATAGACGCCAAACTGTTAGAACAAACCGTTCGGTATTAGTTTTCCCCCGCTTTTGGAAACTGAAACTCCGACCGAAAGAATTGTACGATCCGATAGCCGATGTTCTCGCTAATGGAGCGTTCGCGGGAAACGAAACAAATGGAACCGCGCCCTCCTCGCTTCTCTACAAGCCAGAGCTGCTTCGTTCGTTCGTTCGTTCGTTCAACCCTCTCTTGGATTTGTCTTGGAAACCTTGAACGGACGGAATTCTCGAAGGACGATTCCGCGCGAAGTTGAAAGTATCCTTCCTCGGCGAAGGATCGATCAAGCATCAAAGAATGATCAGAATCCCGAATATTTTCAATCCCCCCCCCGCCCCGGAGTTCCCTTCAATTCGCTATTTTCTTCCTCGCGATGCAAACCGTTGTTTGATGTTTTATCAAGTAAATTTATTGCACGTGTGACCAAATATTGTTTTTAACAACTTTCAACCTATCCGGGCTCGAATCTATCTGATAAGAGAAAAAGCTCTTGCGCCGAGCATCATGGAATTCATTTAACTGTTATATTCTGAACCGATAATACAGCGACGATAAAAATTGCACTTCCCATGGTGACAAATGGGGACTGCGGCGCAACGTTTGCTCAGTCGCGACGCGGGGTATGCGATAAGCAAGAATGCGCGCCCTAAAACACCATCGGAATAACGGCAATTAAATTTACATACACCCCACGGAGAACGTGGCCGTTCGTGTTGCTGGCCGCGCTAACGCCCGCTCGTCCACCGTCGACTAACAATTCCCCCCCGTATCTGCTGCCATTTTTCTATTCTGTCACAACGGCACGGAAATATTCATTTACCGCGTCATTACGATCGTTCCCTGTCGTCCGCGAGGCGTCGTGTCGTGTCGGCCATGCATCGGCGTAATTACTGTCTCGACAGCATCAAAAAAAGAGCGAGAGAGCGATATTTCAACACCCGGCGACGACGCGGCTCATTGCCGATCGCATTTTCGATTGCGACCGCAAGGCAAGTCGCGCGCACCGAATGCGCGGGTCGTCGTTACAAGCCGGGTTTCTTAATTCCTGCAAAAGTATCTCGCAAAGAGAGACTTGAGAAATGCCAAAATAGCATGTAAATATTTTATAGGCGACAGTCGCAGGCTCTCCATCGTAAGGGATCGATGCGGGACGTCGGTGTAAATATTAAGTACGTAATGCTCTCATCCGGTACGAACATGCGTTTCCATATTTCCTGCAGCGAGTCGATATATTCGCGGGCACAAGAGGCGGATGCTCGTTAAAGCGCACGACGAACGCACTCTCGACGATAATTGGATTCGATAAAGCCTCTTCATTACGATACTCTTTTTCAGCGATTTCTACGCCTTCGTGTTCATCCTGCACATGGATAATTTGGAAGTAATGGAAAGCGTTAAATCGAAAAAGGGAATTTTTTTGCAAGTGGATGGAATTAACGTCTTTTCTTTTCTGAATACTTAATTAATTCGAAAAATAGCAAGAGCCATTTCTCTCGTTGTTTGTACACTCGCACAGGTAATGTTGTCACTTTGTCCGTTTCATTTTTAAAGCGGTTTCTCTCGGATATACTTTTACTTTTTTTCAGGCTTCGTCGCCAAGTACATTAAAAAGTAGAAGGTAAGAACAACGATGAAGAAATCAGAAAAATATGTAAAAGCAGAATATAATGGTCTAGCCGGCTCGCGAACGGAAAAGCGATGTGAATGATAAATGTAAAAATAATTGCAGTTAAACTTTATTTCAGCAGAGTTTTGGCTTAATTCGCAAATAAAAAAAAGCACTTACAGAGACGTTTAATTTTAAAACTGCGAAAAAAATACGCGTCCGTCCAATTTGATTATGGCTTTTGCGGGAAAAGTCACGCCGCGCGGCCGCCGCGCCGAACCGCTTGTTGTCGCATAGACCGCAAAGAACAATACCGGCGTTTCTTGTTAGAACAACGAAGGGGCCAAGAAGATACCGACAAATATGTGCCCCGGGCTAACGTGTGTGGACGAAAGGGGGTTTGTCTGGATATATATACTAGCGGTAACTCCGTTACATAAGTGATTGAGGTTAAACTCAGTGGGAAGGATTCGCAAACTTCTTACAGCCTGCAGCTGCTCGAAGCGCGGCGCTTTCCCATCGTGTCCCGTGACGTCGTCAGTTTCGTACGTACGTTTCATGACGAGTTCGACGACGTGGATCGATATCACATTAAAGCCACGTCCGTGCAAAATTTCGGGAAAAAGCGCCAGAGAGTGGTATATGAAATCTTGCCGACAATCCGAGCGTCGGTTGTACGTCGAAATATCGGATGTTGCTATTTTAATGCTGCTGAAAATGATATATCACTGACCAAAACTCGATAGAGAATCGATTGTACCACGTCAAATTGCATGATAGATAGCAACGTTTCGAAATAAAATCGGGGGAGTTGTACCAATATGTTTTTACAATATCTTTTTTTATCACGTCGTTAAACGCCGGGGAGTCCGCGCGATTTTTAGACGGCGGCGGGCGGACCGATCCGAGGTTGTATTCCGCGGAATTAATTAAAATGAACAATAAGCCCGCGTTCTGTTGCCAACTTTTAAAAGTCCATTTCGCGATAATAACGGTACTTTCTTCGTTTAATTCTTAAGACCGGGCAAAGAGAGGGCCGTTCTTATCTTCGTCGACGGTATCTTCGTAACCGTCCGCTTCAAGAAAAACTTTATTACGCGTTTAGAGTCAATTAAAAATCTTTCAGCGATTCCCCTTAATCGCTCCCCGTCGATGCTTTTCATAGACCCGAGGCGCACAATTATTTGACATTTCTACGAATGTTGTACGTATATAAATAACCTGCCCGTTAGTGCATGATTGACACTTTCTGTAATAGCGCGGCCCTTTCCGCGGGTTCTATTGTTATTCTTACAATTGGCTGAGGGTATATATATATATATATATAATTCATAGAAACGTCGCTGTGTCTCATCGATAGTGACTGGAAATGCAAAAGCGAGTTAGCTGAAATTAATCGAATTACGAGGTCCTCTAGCGAATTCTGAGTGATCTGCATCGAACACTTTGTCTTGGAATAACTACCGACGTTCGACAAGGAGTATGAAGTGGTTAAGCCAGTTAAGGGTCTACACCAAACACGAATAATCCAATTTCTGCACCGAATGCCGTGAGGTCAACAGAATTTCGGGCACGTCATTGTGCTTCCAAATTAGGACAACCACGCCTTAAAATACACAAACTGAACTTTGACGTCGTCTTACGAATAACACTAAATATCCGCTCGTGACAATTGCGTTATCAAACGGGACATGTATCTCGTAAATATTCCGAGTGCGAACCGGAAGGAACAATTGGTGGAACATCGTCGCCCGTCTGTGCCAATCGATACATTTAGAGAAACTTATTAAGATAAGACGCGGTTATTCAGCTTAAACACAGCTCCAATTATTATCCGGTCAAAACTATGTGCTGCAATTAAACCAAACGAATAAAATTCTACATAAGATGAGTAACGTCAGGGTGTCGCGCATTTACGCGATCGTTCCACCAAGTACAATATAATATTCAGTTATTTCGTTATATATAGTACAAAGTAGTGTTATTTCATTACGGACATAGAGCTCCACAAATTAGGATTCTGCAACTACATTAGCGCAGCCGTCTCGTGCATCTATATCATTAACTGAAATGGAACTCGAGGCACGGCGGTATATCTCGGTGTAATTAAGCATAACGGACGTCAACTTTGGAAAATCTTGATACCCGGCGTTCCATTAATACCAGCCGATCCGCACCATCGCATGCTCACATGCACTTTCGTTTCCTGAAATCCCAGGAACGCACGAAACACATTGTTCCTCAAGACGTCTCTATGAGAGAGCGTTACCTATATTCGCCGGCATTGTCCTACCGATAAACCTTCTTTGCTTTCAACAGCACTAGATACCCTCCAGAGTCCGCTTCTCCAGCAGCGGGAACAAGCACAGAAAAAGTATGGGAAGCGGACCGACTCTCACTCGAGGGAAAAATAAGAGAATACCCGGCTGGACAAACCGTACATCAGCCTCTCGTCTCACGTTCAAGAGCTCGCGAGCGGAAATAATATCTGCGCGAAGCGGCTATTTTTAATTTTTAATTTGCCGTGTCACCCCATTATGCGCCATCAATTAACGATTTAAAAGTATGAAAAGTTTCGTTAATGAAGCCGCAGAGAGCTATCGGATCCGCGGGACGAATCCTTGATGCTGTACCATAAGTCGAAAGTGGACCGCGAAGCATATATCGCTTTTTAATCCGTTAATGCGGGTTTGGAAAGGCAATTTGCATAGGTTTCATGGTTACGTATAGCGACGCAGGGGTCGGGGCTATCATTGCAACAAGCGGGGGATTCCGCTGCTGTTAATCCTTTGGACTTTGTCCGTGACGTTTCGGCGTTAAACAGGTCGTTCTAAATTGCGCTCGGTGCGCCCGTGCGCGCGCCCGGATGCTGCAAGTACGGCAGAAACTGCACTTGAATAAACTTTCAAAGCGGGATCCTCCGCCTTTTATTTTAAGAACGCGATATTGGCTTTTCGATGAAATCTTCTTTTTCCGATTCGCGTTTACCTTTCCGAGTTCTCTGCTCCCGTGTATACCTGTGTGCCTTTATCTTTCGACCGCCTTCCTCCCGCGCTGGGAATATTTATTATTTTCCCTCTGTATCGCTGATACGCATCTTAAAGCAAGGCTGGCTTGTCATGAAAAATCGAGGCCCGTTCGTATCGCGACATCGATGACGGAAAGTGTTTCGTTCGACTCTCCCGCTGGGCACACACCTAGAAACCACTCTTGTCTCTTCTCCCTCTCTATCTGCCCCTGTCACGCTCTCTTTTTTCACGTTCGTGGCTCAGTGACGTTAAATCACACGAGAGGCAATAAATCCTACGCGCTTCCTGGACAGCTGATTCGGCACAAAATATCAGCGAAGTGCGAGCGAGCAAGCATCAACGGCCCTCGCATTTATTTGTAAAATCAGGAGCCAGCCGGCTATTTACACATTGTTATGCGTTTATATAAGCTTGTGTATTGCGTATCAATATTTGCGTTTCGCAAATTATATGCGCGGAGTACAGATAGATAAATAATTAATAGATAACTATAATTCCCGCGTAAACCGTTTACGTAAAATTTGATACGAGAGAATCGCGTGTAACGTGATTTCGTGTCGCCCCCACCTTTTTCAAATAAGAGGGGTCGAAGTATGATTGCCGAGACCTCCGGCGGACAATCGAGAAAGGGGGCGATAATCGTCAATAAGGAAACTAGTGACAGAACTGACAACGACCGCGAGAGGGGGGGGGGGAGGAAGGGAACTGGATGGAAAAAGAGACTGGAGACGCCGAGAGGAAAAAGAGGATAGCATAGATAGGCGGCGGAGCAAAAGCGAAGGTAGTTACCAATAGCGGTCGGGATCCCTCATTTGATTCCCGCCCTACTGAAAAAATTGCATTTGTCGCCGGCAGCCTTTGGGCTCGGAATAAGATACGGTTCCAGCAAAAGAGCGCCTGGGGGCTCCTTCCGCCGGATCAGATATTATGTTAAACGTTTTTAGTTATTCACTCGACGCTCTCCTCGGCGGCGTCTCCTCCTTCTTTACCTCCTCCCTTAGTAATCGAGATCGAATCGAAGGTTCGCTATATCTCCCCCTTCTCCCGCCGTCGGATTGGCTTTCGAAAAGGAACGTGGGTAGATTATCAGCGGCGCGCGACGAGGGACACCTCGCGAGAAGAGCTGATAAAGGCGAAATAAAAAGTTGGAGATGATAATTTCGACGTTCGCGTATACCTGCTGTGTGTGTGTGTGTGTGTGTGTGTGGTACAGCACAATGCGATCAACGATAAGAGCTCGTGGAAGCATTTATCTTTCACACGTAGCGCACCGATTAAGGGATATCGAAGAAACGTAATCGCGAAAGAAGTTAAGTCTAAGTGAAATAAAGACAGGATAAGGACGAAAATAAGACACGGCGGGCGATATATTTTTAAAGTGCAACTCTGATCCAGGACAAAGTTATCTTCCTTCAATCCGCTTTATTTTCCCCGAGAAATCTCCGAACAAAATCCGTCCGAAAATATTCGTCTCATCTCGGCATCGGTGCCCTTAGGTATGCGTGTGTATTTCTGTGCCGCTCGGCAAAATGCTGTGAAAGACGTACGGAGCGGAGACGTGCAACGAGGATGCCTTCTCACCTAGCCGGCTATTTCCGCGTCAGGCCTTCGTGGCAGCGCAATGTCCATTTTAATAACGCGTCATAGAACGGGCGATGACATTTTACTCGGCTCTGCGCTTGCGGGAGGACAGTGCTCCAATTCGGCAGGGCATCGTTCACTGAGATATTTCAGGCATAAGAACGTTTGGACCAAGAACGGAGAAAGCTTTCGAGCTTCGGTTTTCAGCTTAAATGGACGGAAAAGCGAGGGCCAGAAACGTCGCAAAGGCAAAGGGAGAAGGCCAACCGATAAGGGAAGGTACCAGTGAGAGAGGAAAGGTTCCAACAAGAAAAATTAAAGTAGCACGAGAGAGAGAGAGAGAGGGAGAGAGAGACGGGAGGAGGAGAGAGAGAGAGAGAGACAGAAGAGGAGGAGGAGGCGACGGAAGTTACAAAGGAGCATAACCAGTAGAAGAGCACGGAGTATGCAAAGTTTGGAACTTAATTCATTTCTCAGGCGTCTCACGCGAAGAGCTTCGAACGTGCCCGACGACTCTCATACTCGCTGCAGAGGCTTCCCAACATCCACGCGACCGCAAATTATTAACCATTTTCGCTAGAGGCCTTAACAAACAACTCCATCCGTCAAGCTGTGATCCGTTTATAATTCTCAATTTTATACCGATACAAATGCGTGTATTAACCGCGAGAATTATGAATGAATGACCATGAATAAGTTTCCTAATTTCAACCCTCGAAATTTCCTAAATTCGCATTGCAAATTTCGTTCTCGCATACGATTTTAGAAATTATATGTACGCGAGAAAATTGAATTAGCCCTGCCGCCATTCGACACATCTCGCGTATGAATTAATTATCTTATTCCCCAGTTTGATTATAATTAAGGCCAATGACAATTGCCGTATCCGTTTATACGCGACGTTTACATCGATATATTATTAAAAAAAAAATTTGATGAGAAAGCAACAACTGCTCAACCGAATAAAGGACAGCCCAAGAATATTCAGTTTAAGATAAGCCGATGATTTTTGTAGCAAAACACGCGTTATTCGAATAAATACCCCGAGAACGAACACGATGGCATTTACCGTTTTTGGCGATGGATACGACGACAGCGGAATCGAGCCGAGTGTCGGAATGTTGAAAAATTGAAACGTCAATTACATACGGATCGGGATTATCGAAATTCCATTCGTTGGAATTATCGGCGGAATAGCCACTTGGCTGAAAATATCGATTTATCCGGGAGCTCATATTGAATGCAAATAAGCCACGGGTGTAGTTGTTTATTCGGCACTAGAGAGTGCTCGCTCATTCTGCCCTGTCCAAGTATCGGCGACCTACAAATTCATCCCGGTATCGCGGCTTGTTTGCTCAAATGCCTGTCGTAAACTATGATTAGGTGGCATGAAATCGCTTCGCGCGATTACACGTATGAAAGGATGCCATATAACAAGGTGTGATAACTCATTTTGCCTCGTCGCCGCCTAATGCGTCGTCGTCGCACTTTTCTTACGCGCTTTCTTTCCGTTCTCGCTAAATCGCATTAGTTCGAAACACTCGGCACGTTGCCGATATCACTCGCTACCGCGTTGGTTTCCCCTTTATATTTTTAATGCAACATTGTGAGTGAATCTAATATCGAATGCACGCCGTGCAACGATACACAACTAATGATATCATAAATATGCGTCACGTCGCGTCGTCTATAATTGCAACGCGTTTAAATGCAGTGATTACAATATTCGAACGATGCTGTCAGTAGATTAGGATCGCATCGGTCAGACAAAATAGGTCTGCCGTGAAAACGCAATATACGAGGCAAATCGATCATGTTTATATTACGCGCATACATTAAACACGCCGAAAGTTATAAATCCATAAGTGCATCAAACATATTGAGTATATTAAATGCGTCTCGCGTGAGCATTTTCTTGTGCAAGTAGAGAGAGCGAGAGAGAGAGAGAGAGCCAGTAAAAGAAGGGCGAGAAAATGGCGCGCCTCTGGATTTTTTAATAACAATCGTTTTATCGTTCGTCAATACTTGCACATTGAGTAAAACAATATTGTGCTTCCTACTCTCGCGATTGCAACGCGATATTTATAACTAAATCGGAAAAAAGTAGGAGCAAGATAAATCGGATACAGCAAGCAAACAGATTACCCGCGTAGTCTGGAGAGAAGTGGAAAAGATGCCGGGCTGAAATATCCCGGGCGTGTAAGTTTACAAGTGTATACGTTTTCGGTGTAGGGTAAGCGACGCCGCTATATGCGGGGACCCAAGAATATCACCATATAGATAATGCTTTCTCACGTATCGCGTTCGTGATCTATATTTGATGACTCGATTTAGATATTCGAGTACCCGCTCGCGCTCAAAGGCCCCGGGCGTAACCATCCTGTTCTATTCTACCTGGATCACTAAGTAGTCCGATTCCCCTTTGCCTCTATACAGGACGTCCCGCAATAGGATATCTATGGCTCAGAAATGCGTTCTTGGAAGAGTTTCCAGTGGTTTCCAGAGGAGTGCTGATAAACGTACATCCTAAACCGAAACTCTTGTGCTATCGCTCGACATTATCGTTATCGTTGGACATTACACTCCTGCACTTTTTCCCCTCGTCACGTACGTAGTCTATTATACATTATTGCCGTGTCTGATGAGAGACGGCAATATGAGAAAAAGAACGAGCCCTATCTGGATGTAAAGCGTTGCGGAAACACGAGGGCTGACGAGTCGCGTTTCTCGCATTATCGCGCGACAGCGATAATTAATTCTCTCAAGTTTATCGAACGCGCCTCTTGTTATCAGGGATGATTAACGTAATACGTGTCTCAGGATTAAGCCGTAATCGGTCGAAATCCGCTTCTTATCAACGCCATCGACGCTATAATTTTCGTTTAAGGACACCCTTGTCGGCTTGGCCCCGCGCGAGAGCGTCGCGGATTATTTATAGAGGATACATTTACTGCGGCGATTACGGTAAACTCTAATTACGAAGCAATTTCTCTCACGATACGAGCGGCAGACGTTTGACGTTTTCGCACTTTCCCCGGGGGGGAGAAAAGAGAGGAGTCATACTCAAAGCCATTTTAATTTTAATTTTCATTTCGTCGACTCTTTCCACGCGAATCCCGAGATTGCGCTGCGTTCAAAAAAATCTATGCGATCCATCCGGTCGCGCGCGACAACGTTTTCGCTACGGTTTTCTATCCGCACTCAGTCGTCTGTAGTTTTATAAACTGCCCCGCGTTTCTTTTTTTTCTCCCCTCCCCCCCCGCCCCCGTTTTCAGTTCCGACCGCCTCGTCGGGGTGGAGGTGCTTTTGAATACCGCGCGATACTCGAAACAATTTAACTGACAATTAGAAGCTCGTTTCGCGTTATCAATCCCGTAGTTACGCGAGTTTTGTGCTTCTGTCTCTTTGATCACGCTTCGTCCTCGTTACCTGCCGTCATCGTTTTCAACGGGTAATTTTACAACGAAGGACCGTGTTTCTCCAAGATCGGGAGAGATCAATTACGTTTGTAATACAATGACCCGCAAAACGGTGTAGCATCTAGCGATACGCCGAATCGTTCTATAATCAAAATCAAATAGGACAGTTTTGCAATTGATAGTGTGACTCCGTGATTCGAAAGACTCGAGTTTCGCTAATTTCGATCCGTATATCGAATCGTATAACGTATATCGAGTTTCCTATAAGCTACAACATCTGCGGGATATATCTGAAAGTGATAAACGACGGTTTGACCAAGTTATTTCGGCATTTCCTGTCATTTGAGCAGCGATTGTTTCGCTGCATCCGAGGAACGTTTTGTACCTCTATGATTGTTTGCGCGCATCAAATCGGTATTCCGGACAATTTATTCTCTTCAACTTATACGTAAATTATACGCGTATTTTTGCAGGGTGGAATTCAACACATGCAGATACGCATTGCACAAAGCCGGCAAAAGCGACTCGACGAAGAATAGAATTTTCTTGCCTGGTTGGGAAAAGACGACGACCGCCGGCGATATTATTCGAAAATATTCCGCGAGATCAAAGCCGCGATGAAAGGCGTTTCTGTTGCTCGAACGGCTTCGTTAACAAGATAGGAAGGGTAGTCGGACGCGACACAGACAGAAAATATATTGGTGTATACATCGGTATATTTCCGCATGAGACGACGCTGAACGCCTCGTTCCTTCCTTCTCTCTTCATACGATACTTTCTCATCCCGGCAGCGAAACAGACTAACAATGCGATTAAAAGTGTTGGCGACTTTTCACGAGAAAGAAAGCGCTCGTCAAATCGCGATATTCGTCTCCCTTTTAGCACTGTCAGCGATGCAAGGGGGTAACCACTTAATGTAATCGTGGTGTACAGATTTGCAGCAATTACTGGGCACTACTAGGCATTACTAGGCATTTTTGGGCATTAGTTTGGGCATTATAAGGATAAAATAAGATAAAAAGATTAAGTAATGCCCACTGGGCATTAGTGGGCATTGGTGTACAAGATTTTAGTCAGCGGTTTCCCCCCTCGAAGGTATCGTTCTTTTTCAGAGGCAGGACGACCTGACTTGGCTAATTCTCAAAGAAACGCATTATCGACTCGAGATCCCCCGTGCCTGATTCGTTTCGCAGCTACACGTTCGCGAATCCGTTTGAATTCAAATGCAAAGCCTCATCCTCGATCGGAGGAGTAATGTCTCGGTTAAGGCCGTCTTTGCCCCGCAAGACGGAATATGAATGAATTCGCTATGAGGCGCGCGCGCCAAATGAACCGGCCCGCCTTTGCATGTAATCGCGATCAATGGCGCCGCTATAGAGCCAACGTTACCTCGTGGTTGCGAGGCACGAGCTCTGCGTACACGCTGCACGGGTAATTTCGCGATTTCACGTCAAATGTTAAAAACGGTTTGGAGGATCATCCACAGTGAATTACAGATTTGCCCGGAAAACAATAAATATTTTTCGCGAGAAATGAATGGAGACACTTTATTCGCGCGAGAGCCGAACGGAGCCATGAACCGGAATTGCAAAGTTTGAAATAACAAGCAAAAGAGAAAACAAAACACTCGGTCAGCAAAACGTTACAATATGAGCGGCAATCGCGCGATTCTGTGCGGCCGCGCTTCGCTCGGCGATACAGCGCCGTTCGCGTTACGAGTCGCGGCTTTATCATTTCGCCCCTGGTTTTCAGGGGTAATGAACTGTTAATGAGAAATACCTCGCGTTCTCGGAATTTTTTCGACATTCATTTTCGCATTCTGATGTCGCGCGCGCCTTGCGCCGCGGCGCTCGGTCATTCGGCAATGAGCTTTAAACTGTAAATTAACGGTGCGGTGTTATGACATTCATTTCGAATTCGGTTGGACGCAATTAATCGATCAATAGCGCAAAATGCATATGCGCGCCCGCTCTGCCCCTGCGGAATTCAATTTACGTTCGCTTCGAAATAAACCGTACATATGTATTTTTTTTTTTTACATTCAAACTTAAAACGGCGCGTTCAAATAGAAAAATACATCTTCTAATTCTCCCGTCGAGAGAGCCCGGCACCGTGATATTTATATCCTCGTGGATTTACAACTTTTCTACGTGCCGTTATGCGATTTATCTCAGATAGGCTACGCGCTATCAAAGAGAACGTTTCCTAAGCACGCCGCGGTAGGATCAAATATCGACGAGAGCAAGCCTCAATACGAGCCCCAAGCCAGTCATTCGAAAGTAACTTAAGATCTTGACGCGATCTCCGCTGTGCCTTCGTCGGCTTTCCCCCTGGGCCGGGGCACACAGAGGTAACTCGTATTCGGTTTTGAACTTTCCATCTGAAAAACCGGATATAGCAGCGACTGCTTTTTCCTCGTCCACCGTGCTCGTCGTGAATCCCTCCCCGACCATCGGACTCCTTTGACACCTCCCTTTTTTGTTCGACGGGAATCCTCCTCCACCTCCGATCTAATCTCGGCGCACCGACTTTTCCGCTTCTCGCTCGCCGGCGCGAACGAAAGCGTGGAAACACGCCTCCCCTTTCTTAGTCTCCCATTTTTTTTACCCCACCCGCGAAACATTTCTGTATTTTCGTTTCGAGAGAGCATTCTCTCCGCGCTACGGAGCTACCATAGCAACAAAACGGAGCTTGTTATGAATTTACCCGAGCGGACGAGCACAAAAGAGTACTCGATCGCAGTGGGGGGGCGAGAGGGAAACGCGTTGCGTTGCGAAAAATGAAGCGTCAATAATCGTGCTTGTATTACATGCGCGCATTTTCTTGTGTATTTCATCTTCAACGCGATTAAATACGATATTCCCCCGGCCCGATACGTTTCGTCGGTTTTTCACATACATTGTAGAATCTCGTTATGTTTTAAAGTGGCTTTGATCGGGATAACTTTGCCGCGCGTCCCGCCCTTCCTCTTTCCGCGAGTTGCCCGCGTAATAATAAACGGATCTCGAAGTCGATCGTCCGATGTGCCTTCGTGTATTTCGCGACTCGACCTTTGAACGCTGGCCGTTCTTTGAAGTATTTCGACTTCCGCGGCATTAATATTTGATGATACCGTAAACGAAACCGGACGTACGCCGCCGACTAATGCGAATCGACGATAAAAAGGAACACCGGCATTTTCTATGAGCTGCTAATTGAATCCGTCCTTTGATGCCTGCGTTCTTTTCCGTTTTAATGCCGTCAATATGCCACCCCCCACCCCCTCCCCGCTACCCCGTTCACCCGGCAAAGCCGCCACATTAATAAAGCGAGCTTAAAAGTTACAGCAACGCACGAAAACCGTTTTAAAACGTCGCACGGCGCAAGGACAGCCGGGGCTATTGCGTTTGACGTTCCTGAACATCGTTCTTCGTAGCAAAAGACTTTCGATAATGACGCAGGGACACCGGATGGACCTATCACAAAAGGCGGAAGTTCAACGCGGCACAATGCAGGACAGGCAACAAAGCGGATCCATGCGCGCAAGGCGGTGTTTATTAATTTTGCGCCACTCTACTTGTTCCCGCGATAAAATGATGTTATACGATGATGCTTATACCTCAACGTCGCGCGACTGTACTCGCTAACAACGTCATCTTATCAACCTCATGACTTAATACACGCTAATAATATTTTACGAAAACACGCGGCGAGACGAAATATAATCGCACGTACGTGAGACGCATACATAAACGTACCCGTCAATTTGTCAATAAAATCGTAACGCGATTCTCCGCAGGTTCTTTCACTCTTGCTTTCGCTTACATACGCAAATCCTTTTCCCCTCTGTGCTCAAGGGGTCATTGCACTTTAACGGCACAAAAAAACGATGCTTCTCCTTAACCATTTTCTTCACAGCAAGTAGACGTTCAAAACTTTTTTTTCAAACTGGCACCATTTCGTTATTTTTAAATAAAAGTTCTTCATTGAAGTTTGGGACACAGCGACACTCATTTTTTTGTTTCAGGTAAGCCTGAATGATAAACGTCGTCAACGCAGCGGACTTGCATCTTGTTTGACGCGCCATTCGAACGGCGTGGAAAACGCTTAATTGAAAGGTTGTTTAAATTATGACAAAGATTTTTTTGTGCTACTTAAGAGTGCCCTAACAAGTTCCAAAAAGATTTATTTCGTTGCACGGTGCATTTACTGTGAAAAAATGGTTAAAGATAGTTTTACGCCGTTAAAGTGGAATGGCCTCTTGAAGCTCTAATGAGATATGAAGTAGAAGAATGACAGAGTAACGGTATAATCGCAGCTCCCGCGCTTGGTGAATTTCAGTGAGGTCTCCCTGGCGATCGGCGATATCGCGTCCCCTGAAAAAGCGACGGGAAGGGGATTCGTTAACGCGAATGATTCCTAATAATGGCATTCTCACGGTTCGGCTCGTTTCCATTTCGCGTTACGCATTAAACGGCAAGTAAATTAATTGTACCGCTCGCTTCCCTCCCCGACGATGATTCTCCGACGGCGCTGGTCTCGAGTGTGCCGAAGAATTACTCCCGACTTATCAGGGGATTTCAAGAAAAATTAAAGGCGGAATTGCGTGGTACGACGGGGGACTCCGTTTCTAACGAGACCCGTTTCTCGAGCACGATTCTCCTTTGACGATCAAAGGAGTCCTTCCTGAGCAACGAGCTCAACATCCGACCGACTTTTTCGTTTCGATTCTCCTAGGAGCCGCCTTTGTTCATTGTCCGCGATGCCTCTAACGATATCTCGCCTTTAGCGAGATAGATCGAAAAAAAACCCCCCCTACTATCTCACTTGTATGTACGGTAGCTATAATACTGGGTGTGATTAAAGATTTGCCGTCATCCAAATTGAGAGCTTGAGAAATCCTAATTTACACTAGCTCTACGTTTCACGCGGCAAATTTTAAGTCGCGCGTTATTCGAAAAAATTACTAATCAAGTACACATTGGGTAAAGCACGTCGTTCTACTTTGTCTCCGTAATGCTCCTCAATAAAATGACAAAAGGTAGCTAAAAGCAATCGAATTTTTGTTCCTCGCGCAAGGCTCCGAGAGCCGATCTCCTAAATTGTATCGATCTAATGGCCATCACGACGACACAATGCGAATATAAAAGGCTTATTTCCACCGTAATTTTTCCACCTCATCGATAAAGGCCGCTAAAAGCTGTTCTCGATTGCGTACCACGCCGTCGTAAACAGCCTCGAGAATATTTAATCCTGCTATCGATCGTCGGAAGGAAGTTTTGCAAAAAACACCTTCCTGCCGTTTAAAAGGTCTAAGCGCGAGGAATATCGCACAAAATCTCAAAGGGAACGATCACTCTGGGATTTTGCTCGACACGAGAAAGAGAAAACCACTAAGCGCCCATTAATTAGGAATACAAATTAAAACGCGAGATGAAAGTCGGCCACATTAACTTCTTGATTAAATATACATGGCAAATTGTTGGAAACCTCCGGTCTACAGAAAACTAATCGAATAAATGTTTAACAATTAGAAAATAATGGATTAAAGCAAAATAGCAAAATTCTAAAACGACACTTTACAAAACGTTATCCGTTTCTTACATTTCTATCGTTCAATTCTCTACAGTTCTCCCCCCGAAAAAAAATGCTTTCCCTTCAAATTCATGACCGTTTCAATAAAAGTACGTGGAAGTTATCGACGAAAAGACCCGAACAAGAAGAAGCATGGAGCAAACGTTGCGGGAAAGCTCGCGAAATGTTTTCGATTTTACTTAAATTCCCGTCAGATCCCCGGGATTTATTCGCGACAATAAAAGATGCACGAGCCCAACCGAGAGCGTGACGTGCACTCACGGAAGCTCTTGATCGGCGTATCATCTGAGAGTTTACGCACTGCCGCTCGAGATCTCTTCCGGTCGCGTCATCGCCCGTATACGATTTCATCCCCCAATATTGGCCATAAACGAGCAACGCCGTCGCGGAAGCGTCCAAATCGCAGGATCGATTTCGCTGCGATTCCGCGCTCGCCAGATCGCATAAATCGCGCGTATAAATCACTCGGTGACCCGGAATTCTCTCCCTCGCGCGCCCTCCGCGCGGGCGTATCTCCCGTTAAGAAGATATAAATTAATCCGAGTCGCTAATTCGAGATTTCTAGCGTGGCTCGGCTTCGCGCTCGGCGCGCCGGTGCCGCGCCACTTCTTATCACTTATCGACGAGCGGCCACGCTCGAGGGAGGGCGCGACATCGTATCGCGTTAACGCGAGCGGCGAGAAACGGTAGGCGACATCGATTGCGCGCTAACTGGAACAACGCGTGTCCACCGTTCCCTGAATCCTTCGATCAATCGTGCCATTAACCCGTAACAGGAAGTTACTGCGGCGGGAAACCGTACCTGGAATACGGATACAACGCGGACGAGTGAAACTCGGACGTGTTTACCCGGGCCAAATCGGACATATTTACCTTGTACGAGCGGGAACGTAATTTTCTCCCCGTGACTAATCGGGCAATAAATATTTTCGGAAAATACGTGGCGCGCGCGCGCGCGCGCGCGGTGCTCGAGAATGCATTTTCGCGTGCGTGCATAAAACACCCGGCGGCGACTTAACCGCCAGAAATATTCCGCGGAGGACTTAAAAGCCCGTTTAAAACGCGTTCTCGTCGGGCCCTGCCGGAAAACGGCAGGGAAATACATTGCGCCCGGCTAGAATTCCTTTTTCACCCGTGGGACCACTCGGCGCGATGTTTACTCGTGCGTGCAGTTCGGCGCTCGTTCGAAAAGGAATGAATTAAAGAGGGGGCGAGTCCCTCGGTCCCTTATCGCCTCTTTCGAGCGTTTCCACCCGCCCACGCTTCGTTGCCTCCGTGCCGCCGTTGTTCTCACACGAAATCTAAACCGAAGCCGCTGCAGGACCGGCCCTAACTCTCCAATTTATCCAGGCCCATGAAAAATGCAGCGCGTCAGCGTAGAATAAATTCCGTTGAATTTACGACGTCGCGCATCTGCAGATTAAATTCGCGGGGGCTCTTCCCCCGACTTTCTTTCCTCCGCGGCCGCCGTCTCGGAAGCATTATTTAGGTCACACTCGCAATCGGTGAGGAAACTACGGAAGACCGATGATAAATCCGCACCGTGACACGGTTCAATGAATGAAGTATTGGATTGTGCAAAGGGAAGTCTCTTGGCCGATTTTGGAGATTCGCCGAAAACATCTCGATCAATTTTACGCTCGAAAACCCAGAAAGCTCCCGGGGGACGGCCGGGAGCTACTTAGGAGAAGAAAGACTGATACGTATTTCCGAGCTTAGCGACAACGTCGTGTGAAGTTATCGGGAAATTTTTCGGAAACAAAACGGTCCGATGTAATATTCAAACGACGCGGACGAGAACGCGACGATAATTACGACGTGAGTGAAGCGAACGTGGTCGGACGAGGCGAGGGCAGCCCGGCAGGGGATGATTCTCTCTATATTTGCGGAAGCACGGGCCACCCTTTTAAACTAAGTACATTAGTCATCGCGGTATGCGCGCAAGTAAATCCGCCGACCAGAAGATCGCGCGTCGGCTACGTCGGAAAATTAGATTCGCCACTCAACAAATTGAAAGTCACGGCGCGGCGGCGGTGTACCTGTATCGCTTTAATTCCGCGGCGGCTGGAAGGATCGGCTCTCGTAAATCTCGAGGCGCACCAGTGCCGCCGCGATATACGAACGCCACGCAGCCAACACATTGTTTCGCGGGACGCGAGCGACGCGCGCGGCCGCGGTCGCCGCGAGTGGCGGGAAACGCGGCAGTGCACCGAGTGGATTATGGAACACGCGTATTCGTTATATGTAATCTCATAATATTTCTGTTGACGTTCGCAGTTACGCCGGGTACCGTGTACCAATTCCGAATGGTCGCGCCGCCGCCGCGTCCCTGCCCCGCGCCCGACTTGGAAAAGCACGATGATTTGTGGAGCGTGTCACCTGCGCGCCGATCGCGTCGATGCGCGATTACTCATTCCGGCTTACCGGGAGGGAATAAAAAAAAATCGATTCACTTTTTCATTCGAGATATAAAGTCCAATCTCAGTCAAATAAATTAGAATCTCTCAATCGCGCGCGCGAGCGCTCGGAGGGATCGGCGATCCGCAATCTGATCTGGTTTTCCTCAAAACTTGGGGGGAAAATAAACTCGCCGCGAACTCTCGGCTTTCCCCGAGTAGAAAATAGTTAGGGAAAGCCTTATGAAGCATAAGGCCCCGATGAGGATTTAATAATAA
>NW_011967239.1:815653-853655 GCF_000949405.1 Vollenhovia emeryi | reverse complement strand
GGGTCGTTTCGTCCCCAAATTTCACCGGATAATACGTTTTCAATTTTGATTAAAATTCCCCTCGGAAATTTAATCCCTTCGTAATCTTGTCAGAAGTCCGGACAGTGATCCCCGTTCGCTGTTGTTATTTCGTAAATAACGGTGTAATATAATAATCGATAATGACGAGCCGGCGTCGAAGGAATAAAGATAAAATAATGAAGACGGCTCGCCGATACGAGCCGCTCCCCTCGCTCGCTCGCGTCGCCGCGAAGAATATAACGCGAGAAACTTTCAGAGTCCGCGGGACAAGTTGAATCGCGCGAGCAGCTCGAGCGGAACACCGGTATTCACTATTTTTGCCAAAGTTCCGAGTAGAGAATAGAGCCGTTTCCTATCGTCCGGGAATCCCTTCGATTAATCTTTTATTGCATACCAGCGCGGCGCCCGCGCCGCACAATGCACAACGGCGCAAGAAACGATAATGCGCCCGAGTCCGTTAATGGATCGTCATATCTGCCGTCCTTTTTCGACGCCGCTGAATTATGTACGACCGCCGCGCGGCGAGATATATGTATGTACGGGGATTCGGGCATTAAGAATAATATACCAAGATGTATCTCGCGCGTATTTCTAAACCGAGCCGTCAATTTCCCGCGAATGAGTAACGGCACGCGCTGAGAGGGTACCGCAATATATTTCGTTAACGTTCACCGTTGGAGCCCGCGACAACGCCCGCGGAGCATTCTCGTTCGAGAGCCACGTCACGAGAGCCGAGCTTCCAATCGTAATGAAACCTTTATCTCGAGGCCCCGATAACAACGGTGACCCCGAAGGCGCGCGGCTTCCCTTTGTCTCTCGCCTTTCTTTATGTAACAGCCCAGCGAGTATTCGCTCGTTCCGCGTGCATCTCGCCGTATTACACGTCGGAGATGCCGCCGCGACGAAACAGCGTCGTCTTGCCGTGACGTTTTAATACGCGTACGTATACGACGACCTTCTTTCGCCGCTCTCTCTCTCTCTCCCGTCGCCGAGGCTTTCCCGCAGTGCTGAACTTTCTCATTACAGGGGATACTCGCGCCTCAGAAAAAACAACGTCCGATTGTGCCGTGTCGCCCTCTTGATTACAAAGTCTCATTTTTTTCCCCCAAGGAAGCGTCATAGCTCGCGAGAGATACGCGCGAGAAGGCGCCCGCTTCGCCCTCTCGCACCTTTCGGCGCGTTAGCAGATCGGCAAGAATACGTCGATGCGCGAGAGAAAAGCGAGCTCTAAAAAGTAACTAGCGAGTAATGAAATCGATAAGTAACGTAACTTAATTTTATTTTCAGAAATTAAGCAAGTCGATATCTTTTTATTAGGAAAGACGAAATTGTTTCTCGCTACGACTGGATTGGATATTGCCGCGAGAAACGAGGTCGGTAAGATTGTGTTTACCGAAATCGCACTTTCCACCGAGAGAGACGCTACGTAGCGGGACGGAACGAGCGATGTCGAAACTAATTATACGATATGTACGGGACGGCACACATACGAGTCGCGCGACACGAAGATGAGCGACAAGTTGGACGAGTTTGGAGGAACGGTCGTTACCGAAAATTAAAATTTTCCCCGATGCAATTTTACGCCTCGAGTTTAAATCACCGTGTAACCGATGTAAACCGGTTGCGGATAATGTTCCGAGTGTGGAAACGAAAATTTCACTTCGACGGCGGAAAGACGAAGCATCTGCAGGGACTGCGGCCGGGAAAGGGTAAAAGGAGTTAGAAATTACGGCCGAATCTAGCTGGCTTTTCCACTTCCTCCACCATCGTTGGCCTCTTTTCCGCTTCCGACCCCTGAGAATGGCGAGTCTTTCGGTAATATAACATTAACCCGCTATCGAAGTCCCGTGACCCGAATCGTTCGGACCTTTTTGAAATCGTCTCGTTTCCGTTAAATATTCCTTTTCCCGAATGAAGTTCTCGCGGGGGATGAATAGGGCTTAAGTACCGTCTCCACCTTCTATCGACTTGCCACTACTTCCGAATTGAAAGTCTGCATTTTTCTACATTCTCTCTCCCACCTCCCCCCCTCTCTCTCTCTCTCTCTCTCTCTCGTAAGGGGCGTTATCTTACTTTCCGAAAGCGAACCAGGGTTCACTGACCGACAATAAGAAGATCCAAGATGCTCCACTTAAATTTTACTATAAAAATTGGAATCCTCCATAACTATGGATATATTCAAAGCGGAAGCAAACGGTTAGTGCGAGAGTTCTGCCGTACACATAAGTAATGAAAAAAGACACGACGGTGTTATCCATGAAAATTTTTAAGAGAATTAGGTATCTGGGTTCTCGGAAAAAGCTTCTGAATTATTTCTGTGTAATCAAATAAAAAGTATATATATATATACATATGTACATATCAAAGTTAACGTGGTTTTAACTGATATTATTAATTGAACGGACGTCTAAATTTAATCAACATCATTTCTAAATTTAAAAACATCATTTTTCTGTTTTTCATAATGCAGACATATGTCACGATCTTGCACAAGATTAATAATTCCACATCCCGTCTCTTTCATTCTTTTTATAGGATATAAAATACTGGATAAAGTCCAATTTTTAAACTAATAATCGCGCTTTTATTCTACTTATTGCATACTAAGATATCAGAGGCATGTATAAATAATCAAGTTATTAACAATTACTATTATACAATTATTAATAAATTACCATTGTATGCTTACTAATTATATAATTTAGTCTGTATCTTTATTCAAATTATTAACTGAATAGAGATTTTATTCATGATAAACAACTACTGTTTCTTTAGCCCGACGCCGCGACGTACTAAACTCTGACTGCTACTACTGCCATTGTAACGTTGACTATTACTACTGCCATTACGAAACTCGTTCTATTTTCGAAAATTAATAAAATTTCTTATCAATCAATAGTATATAATCTCTTGCATTATTATTTCATTAATCCTGACAAATATAAAGCATAATAAATGCAGGCAATCCTGGCGAGTTCTCCTTGTAAGTAATAACTCAATAATAAATATTAAAGAAACCTCGGCAAAAGCAGGCTTGCGTATGAATATAATATGAACTTATAGACCGATCTGATATCAAAATGAAGAGGCAAAAAAAAATGGGGTCGCCTCGCTCTCCTTAGAATAAATACTTTCTGACACGCGCGCAAAAATACGATTAGCGCAGAATACATCGCGCCAGCCGGCGGCAGGTCTGGCTCGAAATCGCTCAGCAGTCGGTGCTGAGCAAAGCCGCTTTACGATCGCGTTTCACCGTGATGGGATCGGTCGCAGGATTCTGAAGGGGGCATCGACGGGCGGGATGGAAACTTTTTCATCCACTCCGTGAGACTGGATACGACAGAAGGGGAAGAATAAAAAAAACGACCTGGGCACGGGAGAACAGGCGGAAGACGGACGCGAATAGGCACGGAGCACGCGGATTACGTAAATTACGAGAAGCTCGAACGAAGAAACCCAACTTCGTTCCGGAGGATGTCGACCGCGCGCGCGAGAGGACGACGTCGAGTCGACGCGGAAAACGAAGACGGTACATTTCCTCAGAGAAGACGACGGGGGAGCGAAGAAAGGAAGGAAGGAAGGAAGGAAGGACGAAGTCGGCGGCGCGGAAGAAACGCGCGAGGGAGACGAGTCTATCCGCGTGTCACCGCGATCGATTTAATGAGAAAAATGTTAGGAGCCGCCCAGAAATCGACTCCAGGGGGGAAGGTAGCTTATATTCCCGACTCCTCTCTCTCTCTCTCTCTCTCTCTCTCTCTCTCTCTCTCTCTCTCTTGCTCTCTTCGTCTGTTTCGTCTCTTCGCGAGGGCCTCCCTTCGTCGTCCTCGTCCTCGTTCGCGGTCGTCGTCGTCGTCGTCGTCGTCTTCCTCTTTCTTTTCCACCTTCGCCGCCCCTTTATAGTCTTTTTGCACTTCACCACCACCGCCGCTCTACGGTATTCCGATATCGGTATCGCGTGCTACTCCGCGAGCTCACTTTCAGCGAGTTTCGATCCATTAAACCTCGCGGGAGGTCGTCCGGCGATCTCTCGAAAGCTCGTGAAAAGCCGGACGTACTGAGTCAAGGAAAGGAGGACCCTTCTTCACGAGCTTTTCCAGACTTTCCTATCATTTCCACACTGTCTCGTAGCCCCCTTTACTCAAGCTAACGCGAGCTCGAAACCACAGTACCGAAGACTTGAACAACAAAGAACACGCCGCAGCCGCTATATTGTCGGGACGCGAACCATCTCGATGTATCTTGAGAGATATACCTTGAAGACTCTGACAAATATTCTTCCGTATCCGTTTACGAATCTATCCTTTCGTGTCGCTTTCATCCTTGAGAAGCAAAAGGCGGAAGACAAAACTGCAGCGATAATTTAAGAACTTGGCAAAACTCAACCGGATTATCTCTCCGGAAGACGTACTGAATTTTACAATCGGATTCGCTGCGATTATCCGATGACAAAACGCCCGCTAGAAATATCGAATTGTCGTCGCATCTGAGAGAGTAACCTCTCCTTTCAATTCCACAGTGATGGCGCATCTTTTAACGATCGTCAACAGCTCATATATGCGTAACGTACTCGACGACACGAGCAATAGAATCGTCGTCGTAAAGGGAGGAGGAGGAGGAGGAGGAGGAGGAGGAGGAGGAGGAAGAGGAGAAGGTGAATCGAGAACAATTAAGGATTTCGATTCGAGGAATTACCAGAAGTCGCCGTAACCGGGATTAGAGAATGACTAGTCTCTCTTTCTCCTTCTCGCAAAGTCGTCAGGCCCATTCAATGCTATACTACTTTCCCTCCTCCCTCGCTCTCTCCTTCTTCCTTCGGGGCAATTTCACGCCCGGGCGCACATCCTGATTTCATTGAATTATTCGGTGCGTGAATCGCGGAGATAGTTCGTGACAACCTTCTCTCCGCGGCTCTTTGCCTTCTACGCCAGGCACACGCTGGATCGTGCACGTTAGGGCCCTTCTCGCGACCGGCTCTTCCTCTCTCATCCCTCCCTCTTTCCCTCTGTCTCCAATCTCCGCGACGGTTCTCAACCGTGGACCGTGCAATCAACCGAAGAACCGCGTCATATTTCTGAGGAAACCGCACGTAAAGAACGGAGCATCGGGGCGGCCACGATAAATTTCTAAGTGGGCCATCCGAACTTTCTTTCCCGACTAACATAAACGTAACGAAGACAAATGAAAGGAAAGAGGTACCATAAGTAAAGAAAGACTGAGAGACACTGGCAGAGTGCACGTAACACACGTGCAACAGCGGCGGCACACACGCTCGTGCACACCCGCGTACACGGAAACGGTCCGCCGGATTCTCCAAATCTGTTTTTCTGCTTTTCTTCTCTCCGTCTTTCCTCCCGCCCTTCTCTCATCCGCGGGTCTTCCTTCCTGCGCCGCGCGGCAGTTCCTCCTTTATACGATCTTACGAAAACTTCCGCACCACCGCCTCTCACTCCGCCTTTCTTCCTTACGGCGGCTTTCCTTCCCTCCCCTTTGCCCGCTCGTCGTGACGTTTAACGGTTCCTCGCGTCGTACGATACGCGCCCTGGAAACGCAAACGAAACTCGCGACTTGTCGGCCGACGAATAAAAGAAGAGGTTTCATTCAAGATTCGCGCGAGACGTCGGACACGCAAGTGTTGGTCCACAACCTTAAGTAAGCTGTAAGCCTAAAGCCGTAAGAAATTAACCAATCATAGGGCACTTATTCCCCTCACTCTCGCCTTCTTCTTCTTCTTCTTCCGCGTGTTAGGCTATAAAAGTCTGTTTCATCCAGCCCGTTCTGTACCAGCTCTGTACCAGAACGAACTGGTACCTTGAGCATTTACTTCATCTTCGGTAGGAACCTTGCCGAAGGAAACCTCCAATCTGGACCCCTAAAAGGATATGTGTGGCAGGATACTCTCGGTGGTTACCACTTCCCTTCGGAAAATTCCGAAAAAAACCAGGGTGTTCGTAGATTTGAACTCGGATCTTTTCATTCATTTGTTTACTAAGCAACCCCACTCGCCACTCACTCTCACTCGTGATTGGTTAATTTCTTACGGCTTAAGGCTTACGGCTCACCTAAAGCAAGGTTGTAGAGACCAACACCAACGGGTATAATGACGCGTAACGCTCCTATTTCCCTCCCATCCGTTCATTGTCGCGGCAACGACGTTAAGATACTCGACGCGATACTCGATCAGCGATGAACTGTACGCCGAGAAAATAGAGAACAAAAAGCGGCAAAGTTGGCGAAACACTCGGAGAACGGTTGAGAAAGGGCACGGCTGCGAAGAAAGATCGATGAGAATGAAAACGGGGAAAGAAGTATCCGTGGACTTTTCGACGAGCTCGTTATCGATTCCCGGTTCCTCCCGTGACGATAAATATCGGGCAACTAACGCGCGAGCGCGGCCGTGCCCGGCGAATTTGCAACGATTTAATTGATTGCATAAACTTGGATGGCTGCGCGCAATCGCTCCTCCTCGGCTCCTAACCGTATAGGCGCGAATCCGTTTTCCATCTCGCTAAAACGCGAGAGATCTCGTCGTGAAGTAGCTGCGCGGTACCGCTCTCGAACAAAAGCCACCGGGGCTCCGCCACCTTGGAGAATTCATCCTGCGAGATCGATGTAGCCCGCGTCTTTCTCTCCTTTACGATTCCAACAGGATTTCCAAATTGGCGCATGAAGGAAATGGATCCCAGGTGGGGCAACAAAAATAGACGCGGCGAAAGTGCCGGCACGTCTCGAAGATGTATATACCGCGCCGCGAGGTTCTACCACTCTTCGGAGCCCGAAACGTTATTGCTCGTCGAATCGCTGGCGTGCCGACATGCAAATGGAACGGGGCGTATACAGTCGAAAACTGGGAGAGCGCGAAAACTGCACAGCCACTTAAACGCGAGATAAAAACGAGCGAACACGAATGCGGTAACGGCCGACGTCGTGCGACATTACGCAAACACGTGAAAGTGAATCACTACCTCGAGCCCCGTATATGTTTACTGGTTAGTTTACTGGAAGGAAAATTTTACGACGCGTAAACATTAAGTATTTTCGTGAGCGTTTTCGCCGCGCCGAAATCGCGCCGGAATTCGTTTCGCAACGTCGCCGTTTGCAGCCGTAAATTTTGCGCGGCAGCGGCGGCGGCGGCGACGGCACGGGGATAATGGTTCCAAAAATTCATAAAAATTTTGTTTCTAGTTCGCGCGTCTGGTCTCTCTTACGCGAGGGACGCCCTCGCTAATATTCGCGGCAGAGCCGCGACTCTTGCCGGGCTCACCCACTCGCCGCTGTGACCGCAGCAGATACGAGCTCGGTCGCCGTTATCCTCCTCTGGCATAATTGCTACGCCAAATCTCTAGTGCGTCCGAGTGTATAACGCGAATCCGCAGAGTCTATCGTGACGTAGCACTTCTTCTTCTTCCTCGTGTATCAGTCTTAAGGGGATGCCGGAGTGATTCTGTACTTTTGACACCTTTTACTCCTAGAACTGTCACTTCGTGAAAACATTTGTGTAATATACAAATTATGTGGCTTTTGTGTACAGGCCGACAGTGTCCCACTATTCAGATTAAGTGAAAGAACAACATGGTATCATTGAAATTAAATTTAGTAGCTTAACAAGAAGTCTATATTCAGTCGAATAAGGTTACCCAACCTATAACATATTCGAGTGAATAGATTTTTTATTAGGCTTCTAAAGTTAACTTCAATGATACCATGCTGTTCTTTCACTTAATCTGAATAGTGGGACACTGTCGATCTTTACAAAAAGACTACATAATTTCTATATTACACAAATGTTTTCGCGAATTGACAGTTCTAGGAGCAAAAGGTGCCAAAAGTGCAGAATCACTCCAGCATTCCCTTAAAGCCTGTCTTATCCAATTCGTTCTGGTACTTCAAGCATTTGGTTTTACTTCATCTTCGATAGGCTACTAACCCTGCCGAAGGAAACCTCCCATCTGGAAGGCTACACCCCTAAAGGGGTATGTAGCACTGATCCCGTAAAATCGCGAGACGCTGCCCCTCCGTCCGTCGCGACGAGATGAATTTCGCGAGGGAAAAGACTGATTCTATCGGCCACGATTTCATCTCGTCGTATAAAACTTGGAACCGTCAAAGCAGAAACAGCTTTTCCCTCCCCATGGCCATGACCGGGCAAGTTTCGTAGTCGGTAAAATATTTTGTAACGGTTTTACTTACGTCCGAGATTTATAAGGCAATCTCGCAAACTTTTAATTCCCAGCCACCGCCGGTACGTTTTGATTCCCTCGCCACAGCTGTCCTCGAGAATTCCGCGCGAGCGGTCTCCGCCGCGCGACGGCACTCTCTTGCCGTTTCAATTTTTCTCCGAGAGTGTTATTAGTTCAGTCTATGACTCCGGCAAAAATTCTAACGGTAATGCTTAGAAGTTTTCCGAGAAGTACGAACGAACCTCGCGCTTCGTCGCGGCAGCCGAAAACGAATTGGTATTGACGTAAGAGCGAAAACTTTTATTCTTAGCCGCTGCTGCGTGGAGCGGATACGAATATTTATAATCATAATTTACATGACGAGAGCGAGGAAGCGACGTGACAGCGTTGCGTAATACAGCCGGGAGTGACAACCTCTGTCATTCCTCCGCGAATATCAAGTGTCTCGAGAGTTGCCGCTAACGCGTTAAACATTAATAACGCGAGTTTCGTTTCGGATACTCATTAAATCAGTTCGATCGCACGTAACGCGAAGTAAGGACTCGCCCTCCTAGGCTCCGTATCGTAAGGCAGCTCCTCGATACGCCCCGATCCGTATAACCCGGGATGACGTTTCTGGGCGAGCGAGAGACTCGCCAGGTACGAATGCAAATTTCGAATCAGACGCTATTATGCATATCAGGTAGCTGCGGCGCTCGTGACTCTCCTCTCATAAGTTCTTTGGTTACCAACGGGCCGACTCCACTCTGCCTTCTTTCGACGCCCCTTCCACCCCGGGCCCTCGCCCATCGCTCATCCTCCGCAGGGAGGGTCGACACTGCGGAAACTTCGCCTCCTTCCGAATTTGTAATCCGACTCCAACTTTGATAAGGAATTTACATTTGTAAAAAGCCATTCGGGATTGAATTCCCACGGGTCTGATGGCGCCTTGTAGCCACCGCGGGAACAGAAGAAATATTGAGACGTGGGGAGGGAAAAAAAAAGTAAATCTCCCACGGACCCGAGAGAATATGGCTCTCGGAAAAACGAGAAGAAGAAGAGAAAGGGACTCGGGAATCGCTGCTGGTCTCCGCGATAACGAGCCTAATAAACGCCTTGTATCGCAACAGTTGGAAAATCGAGCGCGCGGAAAGAATCGCCGTGGTTAGAACAAGAATGCGGGTGAAAGGGCTATTTGCTTAATCTAGCGAGTGCTTAGCTCTCTCTCCCTTTCTCGCGATCGTACGAGAGAACGGCTTTTGACAAACGACCGACTCGTTTCGTCCCAACATCCCGAGGAATCGATCGCGATGTCAGTATTCATTATTATATTTCGAGTACGGCTGTGTATCGCGTCATTTATCCTGTAAATTAAGGAAAAGAAAAATTACAAAAGCAACGGGACGGACAATGCAATATTAATAAACACGTGCATAAATAAAATCGGCCAGCTCAAAACTAGTACATGCAGCAAGTTTTCAGGATCAGTTTTGTTCGCGTTATTTATATTTTAAAACATGACCTTTTTAAAAAAAAAGGTAAAAAAGACGCCAAGTATAATCAAGAATTATATAATTTAATTATTTGGATATACGTATCCCGTAAATTAGAGAAAAGAAAAATTGTATAAAAGCAACGGGATAAACAATGCAATATTAATATAAACACGGGCAACGTAGCGATAAATAAAATCGGCGATCCCAAAAATGGTACTTACATGGAGCAAGTTTTCAGATTCAGCTCTGCCGCGTTATTTATATTACGTGTACGCTTATCACCGCGACGCTACTCAGTATTGTTGCGGGTAGCGCAAATCCCTTTTTGAGCTGCTATTTATCGAGTTGTAGTATCAAGCGCAATACTGCGTCACAACGAAATGCTGCGAGGGGAAATTTGCACGAAGGGCCGTGCGCGTCGCATGCGTGGATTGCGAGGCGCATTCTGATTACTACAGAGGATAACCGCATTTTCGTGTCGGGAGGAAACACAATTTCTCTAGGCATCTCCATTATACCTCGTCGCTCGCGAGACAAACATCCGGGCCACGGGCGTGCGCGCGATCGCTCCGGGCGCTCGAGCGTATCCCGTCGATCGCGATTGCAAGATTCCCCGTAAAAAACGAATCTGGCGAATTCTCGTCGGGCCGCGGAAACGACTCGTGGATTCCGATCAATCGCCGCATTCCCGGACGCTCCCGGAAATAAAGTGATTGCGCGCGAAAAGCGAGTTACTCGGGCCGCGTTAATCGAACGCTATTCTAATTCTTTTTAACGCGGGGGTGGGAGGGGCGGGGGGGTTGCGCGGGACCAGGGTAGACGCCGCTAATTACAGCGTCGGTGCTCCGCTCCGCCGATGGAAGCTCGGCGCGCTTCAGCTTTCACCGGCGCGATATCTCCTGATACATCCGCCGATCGCCGGTTAGTCGCTCGCAGCGCGGCGTTTAACAATTCGTATCGCTAACGAGGGGCAGAGGCCGAGCGACGTACACCCGGGGGATGGCCGACACTCCGCAATTTGATCGCTATCGCCTCGTGATTTCCGAGAATATATTTCCACGACGCTAAGTGCGCGCGCGTAATTTGCAGAATTTATTTTGCAGATCTCGTACCGAGATTTTCTTCGCGTGTTCGCCAGAATACGTCCGGGTGAGCGCTGAACGCGTCGATGGGAGAGAAAGGGAGGAAAAAAACAACACTCGACGATGACTGCTTGTCGCATCGACAAATACTCAACGGGCTGGGAGGGAAAAATGAAGGAATTTTATTCACTGCCGTCTCGCCGTTCCCTCGCGCGTGGCTCTTCATCGTAGATGGTAAATTCCTCGGTAAATGAAACAGGGTGGACCCTCAACAATGATTTCCCTTTCAGCGAGTCTCTCCAAGCGGGCGGGGCACTTGGATTCTGCCCTGATTACAATTGACAGGTCAGTCACGTAGCAAAAGAGACGATCGCTAGCGCTCGCCGATTAGGTCAACGAAAGTGCATCGGTTTCCACCGGTTTCCTGGTTATCCTCCCCTTAGGCGAGCCCGTATTAGGCGAAGTGGAAAATGTCGAGGGTCGACCGAGCGAGGGGGGAGGGTGAAGAGGAGCGAAGACTCGAAAACGTGCGAACGACGGGATTCGGAAGAGAACGGCACTCTCTTCCGGCGCTCTTCCTCCGCCCTCGTTTCATCCCTCAAGACGTCCCCCTCGTCAGCGTGCGGATAGTCCATTCGTACCTAACTGTTTCGCAAGCCCCATTTACGACTGCGATTCGCGAACTGAAATGCTCTTATTTTCCGCTAGTCGCCCGAAAAGAGACGACGAGGTGGCGGCCACGAGGGTAATGACAACGACGAGCGCTTTCCAATGGCAATTCTAGCCCGAGCTGGAACTGCTTCTGCCACCGATCCGAAGCGTCACCTCTCGACAGATCTCCCGCCTCGCTGACTCTCGGCCTGATAAACGTCGCGAGTTAATTACTTGCTGGAAAAATTAGGCGAATCGAGGGGAAGCGCGCGACAAGTATTTCGACGGCGCCGTTCTATTTACGGTTTAGCAATAGGAGCGGCTATTTTGCAGGCGAATCACTCATTTTACAACGAGCTTTATTCCAAAAATGTCCAAATTGGATTTTCTCTTTGCAGTAATATATTTCTTTTTGCGCGGACACACGCGATTCCGAGCATTTGTATAACACGAATAATGGAATAACACGGTAATGGAATGCTTTTATATCGTTATATTAATGCTTTTTATGTTTTCGGCAAACGGAAAGAATTTCACAATAGTATTCCGCGTGTGCGTCGCGCGGCGAAATGACTAATCCAATTACGTTTTCTCGGTGATTATCTGTCAACGGCTCAATAACGAATCCAATAACCTAATAAGGCGATCACGTTTAATATTTTACATTATTATATTTCGGCCGGAGTTATCGCCCGTAGTTATCAGAGCCGAATATATTGAACGATCGCTTCTTAACGCTCTATGTACACGGCTCGATACTCGCCGGCAATGTTGAGCCAGGCGATAGGGAAAAATGAAAATTTCACATAACTCGTTATCGTCGAGCCCGCTATCGTTCACTGCAAACATCATCGTTCTTCTCGTTATCCTCTCGGTAAACAATTTATCCGCCCTACGTAACGCGGCAGCCGTTCCGCTCGGCCGCTCGTGCGCCCCGCGCCGCGTCGCGTCGCGAATATAATAATTCGCCGACATGAAAAGAGTTAAAGGACACCGTCGCCGGAAAACCGTCCTGCGCGCCGAGGGACGATCGCACGGAGCTTACCGCGATAAATCAGTCATCGCGCTGGAGGGAAAAGGATGAAGCTCGCAAAATGGATAGACAGATGGATTGCGGCGTGCCGTGGCGAGGGGCGAGGGGCGAAGGGGTTGGGGAGAGTGACACGAAATATGGCATATTCGGGGCTAGCCGCAGCGGCGAGCTCTCTTTAACGTCTCGTTCACGGTAGACGCGCGCCACTCCGCTGCTTTTCTACCATCCCTCGCGTGATCTCGCGTGATCCCGCGCGATCTAATAATTTCCTTGTCCCCCCCCCCCCCGTGTCGTGGCCACTGTCGCGTTCGCCTTAATTCCCCGTTTCCTTCGAACCAGACTGGCGAAACGCACACGGCGCACGAAAGCCGCGCGCAAAGCAACGCGACCAAAATGAACGCCGGCGGAAAACGTTAGCAGCCGGTCCCCGCGAGGCGCGCGGTAAATCCCCCTGAAATGAATATCCGTCGGCTCGGCTCACCCGGGTCACTCTCGCGAGTATGTTTTAATTTGGTCAAAAACCCGCCTTCCATTAATAAACTCGGCCCCAGCCCTGTGGCTCGCAGATAATACCAGCGCGAAAGAATGCGCGTGATTTATTCGACAATAAATGAGAGCCTGGACCGTTGACCTCGGCAAAATCGCCCTTTCTTTTTTGCGCGCCGGCCGCATTCAAATTCGCGATCGTATCGCCGAGATATAAGAAGCTTTTGTGTAACACAGTACGCTCGTCGGTTTCTTGCTCGCCATTTATTGAATAGTCAATGAGGAGTATCGTCGGCGCGCGAAATCGCGCATAGACTTTGACTCCTCGACGATCCAAAAAATATTCTCTGTGAAACGCACGAGTTTTATCGCCGTAACAAAATATAAGAGAACAGCGATTTCCTTGGCCGTTAGATTGTTTTTACTAATAATTATATTGTATAATAATGAATACACGCGCGCGCGCGCACAGGATGCCAACGGTAATTCCACGGCGTTGTGCCATTTGCTTCGAATAAATGCGAAATATCGCAAAACAATTCTTAATCATCATTTTACGCGCGTGCCAACGCTTCTTTTAATCCCTCGCCCGTTTTCTGCGGGACATACAGATTAATATGCGTGTGCAGCGGCATTTGAAATGAAATTCCATAATTAACCACAAAGAAATTAATTAAATCAAAGATTTTTCGCGAACCGTTCGTGCGTGAACAGGCAAAAGTCCCTTTTTAATGAAATTTTAATGACGAGGACCGCAGAATCCTCAATGATCGTCGTTTAACACAATACCCATTTTGTATAAATAACTCAAAAACGAAAAACGCTGTAAAAAATCGGCTAATTAAAGTAAGCGGTAAAGAGTGCGTAAGAGAGAGAGAGAGAGAGCGCGCGCGCGAGAAAGGGGGGAGGAGAAAGAAAGAAGAGGAACAAACGGATTCCCCTATAATTCCGACAAAAGAATAGAGTCTTATCAAAGTGTTCTCTCCCCGTGTATACCCAAAATTAATTAAAATCTTTCGCCGTAGCGCGGAAGACGCCACCGCGGCTTCGTAGGAATGACCCCGGGCGAAGTAGCGGGGGTGGAACGTCCTACAGAATTTCCCTCGTCTTCGCTGGCGCGAGGCAAGGAAGCCGTGGAGGGCGGAATGAGGGTGAAGTCCCGTAGGTAGGACTGGGTACGGAACATTTCGTAAACGGGCCGGCCGTTTGCTAGATGTATTCGTCCGTATAATTTGCCTATGCGGTTCTGCAAATTCTTGGTGACTCGTGGTACTATCTAAACGCATATATGCATCCCTCAACTGTCTCTCCCTCTTTCTCCTTCTCTCTGGCCGTCTCTCGCGCGCGTATATACCCGTCTGACACGGCGAATTTATCTGTCCGGGGCATTTACCTTTGACGGGCAGCGCGATCGCAGCCATCTACGGGGGGGGGGAAGAAAGCGAGGGGATGTCGTCGTGTTGCGGGAAATAAGAACACCCGATTGCATTTTCTCTTTCGGCGCTCTCACTCGTACCGCCCGCGTCCGTATGTTGCGCTCCGTGTTTTTATTGTTCCACTTTTCTTCTTACATGCACTTCAGAAAATCATAGGTACCGCGCGTATGTAGCTCCCCCGAGTCAGATACAAAACCTAGCTTGGCTTCGTAGTCGTGGATTGTAATCCGTTTCTTCGTCCGGCAAGTTGTTCTTGTTAGCAATCCACTCGGGGAATCACAGCGCGGGTTAGAACGGTTAAAGAAAAGTATCGGGTAAATAATCGGACTCTTTCTATTCATCGAAATCAAATGCGATATCGAATCGCTCGAGTAGTAAGTAAAGCCGTTTTCCGAAACAAAACGTCTTGATTATCGATTATAACAAATGGCATTTTAATTTTCAAAGCTCGAACAGAGCTTGCCTAGGAACTGAAAGAAAACTGGGGAAATTTTAAGGAGCAATTGTACGAATTATAACAAACGCTTGTGATCGCTCTTGTGCGTTGCGTCAACTTTTGTTACGACATTAACGAGCGTACGTAGGGTATTTAATGATATTTTATAGTTTCGTGCAATAGCGAAATATAAATTCGTGATACTTTCGTGTTTTTACAAAACATTACCAAACTAAGCATGAAATAATTAACGCCTAACGCACAAATCATAATTATATGTACAATGGAATAAATCATTTGTGTGTATACGCAAGAAAAGTCCGCGGGATTTAAATGTAAGAGATTTAATTAGAATATTTTTTCCGCGCGTGTCACTGACTGTAACGTAACATGTGCAAGCCGGTTGATCGAATATTGAGTTCGACAACGAAAAGGTCAGCAGAAAAATAGACTGCAATATCCATTTTGTATGCATGTTCGAACACGCCGGTCGAGTCGACCCTTGGTTTGATTTCGTTAATCTGCGTGAAACCGCTCGTTGCAGTTCCGTCAGAACATCGAATTTCATTCCGGAATTCAGATTCGCGTCACGCAGCCGTTACCCCGGAGGAATCAGAGCGACGGAAAATGAAAGCAGAGCCGGGGATACGATTTAGACAAAGGCGGGGACGCGAAACAACGGCGTTCTTTTCGCCGTACACCGAGCCTCCAATTTCGCTCTCTTTCTCTCTCTCCCTCTCTCTGCGCGCACGGCGCGCCCTATCTCGCTATCACGAATTCCGTTCGCTATACAGAATAAATATTAACATTGCCGAAGCGCCGGTTGCATCCAAGTTAGAAAGTCCATTCACAGTTTCAAACGACTGTATTTTCTTTAACGACTGTAACGCAGTTATTCAGCGACTGTACGAACGATTTCGTATAACTGAATCGACTGTATGAACGATTTAACTGTTTTCAGCTCCTCCTCCTCCTCGCTCGCGCACGCTTTTCTATCGCATTACCGTTTTACGTCCACTCTTCTGTTCCATATTTTAAGCGGCAACAATTGCGATGCTTAATATTTTAGTGGCGCATTAGCACCGATGTTGAAGATTTCATTACTATTGCAAACACGGCGCATGGCGGAAGTGCCGCGCCAGCGCATTATGTACTTATATAATAGTTTGTAAAACTGTTTTATTTCTGTCATTTTTGCAAAACAAATCCACGGCGAAAAATTCATGAGACGCAATAGCGGGGCGCGAATTTTTCAAGAAAGTGGCTCGTTATTTCGACGTTTGGCGCAATTCCCGAAACCGTTAATGTCGCGTTTAGTTTTCAGGCCGCAGACTCGATGTACAAGTTATCCCCCGGGCTGTTTTATAATCGTGCACGCGGAGGCAGCTGGCGCTAATTTATTTTACATCCGATATTTATCGGCCGGATCGTAAACCGCGATCACAGTTTTACCTAATGTAACGGTGCCGAAGCAATGTACGGGCAAATGATTAGAAAAAATCGATATTCTTCGCCGAAGGGTTCGATGAAAGACAAATCGACATGAGCGATGTCACCCTTTTGTCGTAAAACCCTTGCCTTAGCATATTCAAGAAGCTTTCCCGAGGACCGCTTCGATATTTCCGCGTGTCTTATAACCGATTCACATTTCTCTCGTTTAATGCTCGCGGTGCTTTATCTTACCGTGAATGAAGTCAGTGGGCTGAGACTGATGCGTGTAAGCAGCGCGTGTAACTGCTGTTCGATTAAATTCCGAGATAATACGAGAGAGCAGAATAAATATTACGTTTAAAGTCTTATTTGCCGTATAAACACCGCGGCGCGGCGTGCATAATAAAAATTCGTTTCTGCAGAAAACATTGTTGCCTTACCGCACGCAAACGCGGAGGAGAAATGTGAGACTCTAAGGTAAAATTTTGACAATACTTTTGCGGAAATCTCTGAACGCAATCTCATTACAATGTCCGTTACCGTGTTCCCGCGGCAGGATCACTATTACGCAGGATGTTATTCTCGGGTTGAAATCCTTCTCGTTGCAGGGAGTATTATTTTCAAACGTGTTCCACCTTTGCGCCATTTGCCGCAGCACTCGCGACATTATTTTTTCCGGATTTCGCAGTCAAGGCAGATGGTAGGAATTACAGGAGTTACTTTCTTACTTATTTATAAGAGCGCCGACGCACAAATATACGCGTTTCCTAGTTCTCCAAATGCACATAGCGTGTACGGAATTACCGGAGGAGCTTCTGAAAAAGATACGGCGCATACGCCATCGTTCAATTAATTCCCCCGTTCTATTTACCGCCACTAAAAGTGATAACCAACTAACTGCCAATGGATAATAGTATTACATCGCGATCTCTACAATCTCCAAAGCGTTACGATAGATTTGGGGCTTGCAATAAACCGATATCTAGCAGAAATGAAACCCCGATCGTGTGCTTTTCGATCACAATGCGCATTAGTCTCTTGTCTGCCCCGGTTTAATTACGGCGGGGACGCGCGTCTCTATTAGAATCAGGCGAGTCATCGCGAAATCCTAATAATAACGCGGATATAAATTTACGACGCACAAATGAAGAGCGAGAGAGAGAGAGAGAGAGGGGAAGAGAAATTGAGATTTCAATATTATCGCATCCGAATGTAGTACCGGACGGAGCCGAACCAGCCATGGCTCAAGTCCAGGTAGACGCACCTTGACCCGTAGCCTCCTCTTCCTTGTCCTCCTCCTTATCTCCTGCTCTTTGTAACCTCCAACCCTACCTCATATTCAGACGTAAACGGCCGTACTCGCCTCGCTGCGCGCCATTACGGTGTCCCAGGGGCCAAAACTTCGCGAAAAATGCTTGAATTTATGCCCGCCTTCGCTCATCTTCCACCTCGCCCTTTCTCTCGCTTTCTATGGACCGCTCGCGATCCCTCCCCCCCACCCCGCCGCCGCTCGTTCCCCGTCCCTCCATCCGTCTCTTTTTCCACTTTCTGTTTGGCCGTTCTACGTGAAACTTAACCCGACCACCGCGGCAACGGGGCCGCTGCTCTTTGCGAGTTCGGAAATTATTTGCCGCCGCTCCATTGTTCCACGTCGCCCTCCTCCCCTCCACCCGAGCTATTTATTATTATCCGCTATTGAGCATCGCGTGCCTCTCCGCGATCCTCTCGCTATCCAGTTAAGTGAACCCGAGCTCCTTTTTCTTTCGGCACTTTCTTATCCTCCGATGCTACACCTAACGATCCAACTTTCGTCAAATTTGTCGATGCTCTGCCTCTCTCGGATTTTCGAAAAGAAATTCCAACGCGGAGGGTTCGTATTCATTTTTTAACTCGAGAAATGAACGCCGCCGAACGTGTGCTACCGGAAACATTTTTGCAACAGCTAGCAGCTCGGCGAAAAGGCCGGCCGATAAGACCGATCAGTTAATTCGCGCTCTTGTTCATGGATCTCGAGTTTATCCGAAGGGCGCCGTGAGACGCTTCCGCGCTATCTCTCCCCGTTTTTCTCGTATTCTCCCCGGGATCTACATTTTAACGTTCGAGATAGGTTACGGGGGCGAATCTCCCGACGTTATCGTTTATCGAAATCCATAACAAGACGACGTGACGCGGATGTAGAGGCACCTGCGGACGAGCGTGTTCCATATACGGGGCGGGGGCGGGGGCGGAGGCTGCAAGTGGAAAATGTCGACGATCGTCTACGTACCGGGAAGACACCTGTCGTAGCGAGCCGGAGGAGACGGCGATAGATCGGCCGGTCCGGCACATCGACCCGGCTCCCCCTCGATCGCGCGATCTCGCGGCGCCGTTTAAACGATACCTTGTAATCCGCATATTAATTGCCGCGACATGACGAGCGGGCGGGAGAAGGTATCTGCGCTTTCGTTGGCGCGGACTAGCAAAGTTTCCGCGGGGCGCCGCCGCCTCGCACAGGCGAATACCCGCTACAGCTACCATTGCCGGTTATTACTCATTCGTTAATCCAGGCACGTCCCAAACGATATACTCACCTACCCGCGAACCCTACGAGCCACCCGCGCGGGAGCACGTGTGCGTATGTGTACGTATTCGCCTCTCTGCGCCAGGTATGTGTCTAGCCCGATCGACCCCACGGATAATACGGATGCGCTTTGCTCTATCTAGAGATACATGTTCTACCATGTATATATATGTCTATGTACGTATATACATGTATGTATGTGTACGTGTGTACAGAGACAACGTCACCGGTGTGTCATCGATGCGGTTCGTGCTGCAACCTAGACGAGCTACACGAGAGATTCATCGGTAAGACCGCCGGTGCAGACAGGAAGGAAGAGGGATATAGTGAATTTAGCTCCGAGAACGGAAATCAGAATTTTAGTTTTGAATTAACGTCGAGCGGGCGTCGTAACGACAGTATACTTTGGAGCGCGTATAATGTGATCGCTAGATTTAATATCAAAAGTAGTAAACACGTTCACGTCAGGCCGGGTGAGTTTCTACGATTCAAAATGTAAAT
The DNA here is from genome assembly GCF_000949405.1 of Vollenhovia emeryi. Lineage (NCBI taxonomy): Eukaryota > Metazoa > Arthropoda > Insecta > Hymenoptera > Formicidae > Vollenhovia > Vollenhovia emeryi. The sequence goes on along the minus strand of NW_011967239.1, from coordinate 834,366 downwards.
TAATTTGTCCGCTATCTTGTCAGCTGTATCTTAACGCTGTACCTAATTTCACTGTTTAACAACGTTACGTCATCGTATGATAATATTTCTGTAATTTCATTTATAATACGCGGTAAAGGATATGCAAAATGAATAAAAATCCACTCGTGTGTTTCGAGTATTTTCGTTTTACGAAGGCAAAGTACTAAGTCCCGCCGATTTTTCGACAAGAATAAAAACATCCGTGCAACTGCTAAGACATACATTACGCATAATTAATTCGGAGCAATTTCTTATTGTCTCTAATAATATATCAGATCTTTTCGGTTGTTTCAAGCCAAGATAGTTATGTGAAAACAGATAAGAGATACAGAAATTGAAATATGGCGCGAGGAAGCAAAATCCCTAAGAGTAATATTTACCCATTTCCCTCATGCTCCTTATTCCGGCCTCTTTTGCATTCGTTTACTTCGCCTGTAACGATCGCATTATTATCGCGAAAAAGAGCACACGAATCTCTTAAATATCATATTTATATCCGATTGGTAATACGAATAATCTCGAGTTGCTTTCGTTAAAGAAGCTCGTTAATAGAAATCATTTTCTGCCTTGAGAAAAAAAATTTGGTCGATAAAACCCGCGGAGAGAGAATTAAAAAACGGGAGGACAGGGAAATTCTACGGCTATTCTATATAAACGCCGCGATCATATCAATTGCGCTTGTTTAATTTCTGTTTCGCGAGATGTCGTATCCCCGCCAGGTTTAATTTCAAGTTGATATCCAGTTAAGCCCATTAAATCCTAAATACGAATGTATGATAAACCGACAATTTTTATTCACGCACAGCCCCCCCGTCTGATAAGTTCTTAATGATGCTTTTTATATGCGAATAATAAATTTTTCAGAATATACCAGCCATGTGCGTGTGTATATGCATGATGATTCGATCGCAACTTCGTTCTGCGTCGCAGAACGAATCCGCGCTGTTAAATCTCAAAAATCAAAGCGACTAGCGAAGCTCTCGATGGAATTTTTATCGACAAACTTTCTCGCGTAACTCGCTTGGGATCTCATCTCGTACGTATTCGAGAACAAAGTACATCGCTCGACAGGAGAAAGATAAAAAGGGGAGAGAATATGGAGCGATAAGACAGTTGCGAACATTCAGTTCCTCCTCCGCGGAAACCACACGATGCCGCGCAATAAAGTCGGAAAATATAAACGCAAGTAAAACGCAGTCGCACCGCGCCGCACTTGACACAATAGGGCGAAGGAGAAAAAAAAGGTCTACGGTTACATCTGCGCCCCGCCCAGCCTTTCTCTTATCGTTATTAGATGCTGACAAATTGATACAATTATCCGCGAGGCACGTCACGAGATAAAGTCAAGGCGGAATCCTGCAGACTCGCTGAACACGTAACAAAGTCGTCGCGTCAGCCGATTTCTTTCTCTCTGTCTCCCGGCCCCCCCCCCCCCCCCGTCCCCTCTCCTCATCCGTTAATAAGGCCGAAAGCTTTGAAACGCCTAAGTCCGTATCGTGCGGTACGGGAACGAACGGTCACGATTGGTCGGAGAGGAAAGTACGAGAGAACGGGACGCGTAGCAAAAGGAAGGAACATTCTTGAGAAAAATAAAGGAAAGCGGGGCGGGCGGACGCGCGGCGATTCTGCACAGCGCGGAGGGAAATCTCGTTTTCATTCCTCCACGAGACCCATATCTCGTATGCCTGCGGGTTGTGTGTATTTTGTCTCCTTTTATATCACGGGATACCCGAGGGACCTCGATTCTATATATTTTCTCTTAGCCCTCCGGCTCGAGTGTACCACCCGTCCCATCTTCGACGTAGGTGGTCGCATTTTTAGCGGGCGAAATGATCGTTGGATTTTTCTTTATTTCCATTCCCGTACCACCGTCGTCTCCTTCCTCTCTTCGTTCTCGTCCTCGTCCTCGTCCTCGGCCTCGTCCTCGCCCTCGCGCTCCCGGCCCTTCTCCGCCGGGAACTCTTGCTTCGTTTAACCGCGACATCAGGCTCCGTACGACCGCGAATTACGAGCCGAAACAACACGAAATTCGATCTACCTGGCGATACCGCGGAATTACGGTGGGATCCCGCTGTGCCCTCTTTTCATTTTTACACGTGTTTGCAAACCGAGTTTCATTTTACCTTCCTTTTTTTATTCATTTAATTTTTTCGCTCGATTATATTTGATTGATTCATCTCGGATACTTACACACATTTGTCGAATCAATTCAAGTGCTCTATTAAAAAATAATCCCGTCGGGAATACCGTCCGCATTTAAAAATTCCAGCAAACGCGAGCTCCATTCTGAATATTACCGCGGATTCTGCCGTATAGGTGCGTCCAATGCGGCTTTCTAATATTTCCCTGAAATCCTCGACCCGAGGCATCGCTATCTCCTGCCTCGTATATTTACTATAAATTTGCAGGAGAAACCGCGAAACACTCGCGCTACGTGCGAACTCATATGTACGGCGAGAAGTATATTTCGGCATATTTGCGCTGTGCCGAAACACTTTTTACCTACACTCGCCGTACACCGTAACTTTTCGATCCTTTCGCTCCTGGCCGCGCGATTCGCCACCAGACGCGCGCGGTAACCTGCGCATTCTCATGACGAAAAGAAATAGGTGGAGGGCGACGGGATGCCGAGGGCCCGCCGCTCCGATTCAGCGCGACGGAGGAAAAGGGAGTGAAGGATCCTCTCGCGCGAGCACGATCGAGCGAACGAAGGAACGAGGAGAGAGAGAGAGAGAGAGAGACCGGGAGGAAGGAACACTTGGCAATATTCTCCGTCCCAGTACCCGCCACGGCGTGCACACGCCCTGCGAATGCGGAAGTGCGCGGCACGCAAGAGAAACCCCTTCTCGGTTTAAAGCGATCAGACCCACCCACCTCGCGACACGTACAAAGCGTCGAGAAAGTATACAAAGCCCCCGAAGGCTCAAGCGAGCGAGGCCGAGCCAGCCAACCGTTCGGGCCCTTTCTTCCTTCCAGTGCAGCTTCCTGCTGCAAGCTTCCCGACTCGCTCGCATCTCCGCGCCGTAGTGTCGTCGTTGACGACGACGGCGACGACGACGGCGACGGCGACGACGACGACGACGGCGCTCCGGCGTTCCAGCTTTGTAATCTAACAAATTCAGCTTATTTATATTCAATGTAGTGGCGCCCGCGCTGCTCCTACGTGCGATGCACGTACGTATTCCACTAACGCGAAATACCTCCTCCTCCTCCCTCCATTCTCTTCGTCCCTCGTTCCGCTCCTCCTCGTCCTTTCCATCCCTCGCGATCCCGTACCGGCTGCTCTCGCAGGTATATACATACATGTTTTGCCCGAGTTTATTGCTCGCGCGCTTCGCCCTGCGCGCGAAACGGAGCGAGGCGTCTCGCGATTTTTCGCAATCGTCGCGACGTTCGCAAATTTCGAGGGACTCCGCCGAGAAGTGTGTTTGACGACGAGAACATCTCGCCCGCTGAATCGGCGGCGCGGATAAGCGATTTTACGTCTCGGAACGATAGACACCACCCCCGGCCGTATGCGATTCTGGTTAGTCTTGCGCGAAGTCTCGCGAAAAGAATATGACAAAAGAGCCGGCGACCGAAATTATTTCGTTCCGCGCAGATGCGCCAAAATTGCGTTTAATATGAAAATTATGTCGCGCCGGATGAGAAGCGCGACGATTGTGTAAATTTTTCACCGCGTCTAACTTGAAAGCGCGCGCGGGCGAAAAATCTCAAAAAGGCGAGAGAGAGAGAGAGAGAGAGAGAGAGAGAGAGAACGAGAAAGAGAGAGAGGCAAGAATGTCCAGAACGAATTCGCGCGGATTGAATACTTCGCTCGCCGCACTCGGCCACTCGGCCGCGGGAAACTGCACCGTACACACGAGCCGTTGACAAAGTTTCCCGTATTGTATTTTATTGCACGCACTATTGCGTTCCACCCATCTCATAAAACAGCTATGCACAAAAGTGCACTCCGGTTATCTTGACAATGCCCTTTCCCCCGCGCTGCTGCTCCCGCCAACCCCCACCCCCCGTATCCCCCTTTCCCAAACCGATGGCGTTTTATACGATTGTCGGACTATTGGCTTTGAAGAGCTTTATTTTTCTAAGCGGAGACGACAGCGGCTGGTTCGGTGCTATTCGTTGCACGAGGAACTCTCTCTCGAGTCTTTCGATATATTGTCTGCAAATTATACGAAGGCCGCAAACGCGCGTGAGAACGTTATAATGTTACGCTGACAACCGCATGCACTTTTCCTTGCGTCCCTTAAATTATACGTGTGCAGCTTCAACGTCTCTTTCTCTCTCGAGAGAGAAAGAGGCTGGGCGGTTCGTTTTATTTCCGGTTACCGAAAAGGTACGTTCGAAAGCGCGATACTTAATCGCGCTTGCGAGCCAACGACTGCGGACGACACACCGTTAATTTTATTTGTTAATGTACTATTTAAGGTTCAAGGGCCTCGGGCCCGTTGTCCTACGAGCCGGCATGAGCAGGAGAGTGGAATTATTGATCGGCCACATACCGGGTGTCGCGGCAACCGCAACGAAGGAGGCTCCTTTAGCGCTTCAGTCCTACGCTCTCGTCCAATCTCTTTTACCACAAAGTCGTAAGGACTGACTCACCCGGCGAAGTCGTGGATTAAACAATGCTGCGTAAATAAATCAGCGCCCGTGCCGGCGCCGTCGTACACGCGTCAAAGATAACTCAGCTGCCCTTGTATAGCGAAAAACGCAGTTGCGGCGAATAAAGTAGCTACCCTCCTCCCTCTGCATTAAACAATGCGGGGCATACCCGTATTTTTATACGTGCTTACTCGGTGGCCTCACCCGGTAACCCGGCGCGCCACTTCCATCGCGCTTTTTCTACCGCGCGAGGCGTCTCGTTAATACACGTCACACGTGCTCGCGGGGCCGTGGAAATATCTTTGATGAAGTAATTTGACTGGGTATCGACCCAGCGGCGAAATATTCTTTGTTTAACGGACTACGGGCTTCCGGCGCCGTTCGTTTCTTCCTGCAAAGCCGGGCCCGTAGCGCCAAGAAAATTGCTCGTTAGTCCTTATTCGAGGTACGTTCGTGTCCGTCCGTCATACGCCAGGTATGGCCAGCGCATGCAAATCCGTATAAATGGGAATCAACGTATTATCCCGGCACGCCGTAGCTTTCAACTTTACGTTTTATTCCTCGTGGGTAAGATGAATTAGGTTAAAACTGATACCGGCACCGCTCGACAGCGGTATCTCCAACACAAATCCAAATTAGCATTGTTAATTATTTTTCCGACCGGAATAATATGGCGCGAATGTAACATTTACGTGTGCGGCATATTTCATATCTTCGCTTAGCATTCCGCAACGCTTCGGACGCGAAGACGGTTTGTTATCAGCGGCGTCAAAAAAAAAAATTATTCCCGACCGGCGCGCGAGTTAATATACTTGGCGCGAGTCCCGCCTCGCGATATTCTCGCGGGGCGTTCGTTAACGCGAGCACGACTTGACGAGGGTGGCTTGCGATCAAATCAATTCAATAAGCTTATCAATCGCCGCGCCGTGACTGATAATCGTACGATGCCACTGGGATTTTTAATTGTCACGTCATCAAAGGCAAACCGGTCTCGTGAGCGCGACTTCATCTGCAATTAATTTCCATATTATCTGAGCAAATTTGCGCGTCAATTTAATATTTCACGCTCCAGTATCTCTATATCGTTTTCTCACCTTATACATCATGATAACGATCGACACACGGTGCATGTGTAACGCTGGCGCGTATTCTTGATAGGCGATTACGACAAAAAAGCTATTCGATTATCACGCTCGCTTCCTCAAAGCGTGATTTCTTGCTCGATCACCCGATAGCAAAATCTCGGGCTAGATGGTGGGATGCGATGTAATGGTTTACGTATTAAATGGAGCATACCAGGTCCCATGGGAGAGACCCTCTCCCTCTATCGCCTGGTACGTTCACACAACCACGTATAGCCGTCCTACACAAAGCAGACCCCGGGTTCGTTTGCGTGCACGAATACTCGACGCGCGGCCGCGTCTATGCGCCGGCGGATGCAATTTAAATTAGACAGACTCTCGGTATTTCCTGACCGTAAGTCTTAGCCAAACGTCAGTGGCAGGTGCCCTCCTTCTTTGCCGTGTACAGACTACCACGAGTGCGGGGCCGCGGCTACGCGCGTCTCAAAAATCTCCGTGATTTACTGTACCCCGCTAAATTAACTTTCGCGCGTTTCGAGCGCGGGGGCCGATACTCGCCGAAACGATCTCCGAGCGTAACTCGTACGGTGAAGAAGTTACATCGCGCGCATATGCTATCGAGGAGGGAAATCGCTGGCCGAAATCTTGTACACCGATGCCCTGCACTAATGCCCAGTGGGCATTACTTAGTCTTATTTTACCTTTATAATGCCCCAGCAAGACCTAATGCCCAAGAAATGCCTGGTAATGCCTAGTAATGCTCTCAGCGGTTTCCCCCCTCGTTAGTTATTTTATTATAATTACCGCTCCGTGTCGCGAGCGCCGACCGTTCCCTCGTCGTTCTTTTTTCTTCCCCTTCGTCCGCTCGAAATTCTGGAAGGAGCATTTTATCCGCGAGATTGGAAAGAGCTGTCGTCGCCGAGCGTTAGAAACCGACGATATGTCAGGCTATCACTATATCTAGGACCGAGGAAGGATACCGCCTTTTCCCGAACACTTTATTGAATTTCCCGAGAGCGAGCGAGCGCGAACGGTCCCGCACCCGCGACGAAAACGTACCGCAGCGTGCCGTGTCGGGTTAGAACATGACTTTAAAGGACGCGATCGAGCGCGAAGCGCGACAAGGGAAATTAATTAACCACGCTCGGCGTAGGGTGGGAGACAGTAGGGGGCTGTTTGTCCGGGCGTATTGTATTCAAACGATGCAACCTAGTTTTAATTTTAGCCGGCGGGAAAACAGCCCGTCGCGAGTCCACGACCCTTCAATTTCAGGGGAATGCTCGCGAGCAACCAACCCGACCGACCGACCGACCTGTCGCTCCGCAGTCGGCGTCTCTGTTCCGCGCGGCGTGAGCCGCTGCCAGCCGGTGCACTCGTTATTTGCATACAAAGCTGCGCACGCTGTGCGCGCGCGCGCGCGCGCGGGCGGGCGCGCGCGCGCTCGCGGAAGCCCACGTCCGACGAAAGAGATAATTGCGAAAGGGACGGAAAGTTACTTAGCCGAAATCGTTTGTTTTCAGCGCACCGGGTATAGCTGCGGCAGCAGCGCGGAACGTTCAGCATATGTATAATGGCGTTGCATCATGTTTTACAGCGGGCGGAAATGTTACGAAATACAAAAGGCGTAGCCGAAATGAACGGTGAAATTGGTTCGCGGAAGGACGCGGGGGCTTTGTGCTCCGCCCGTGCAAATATCGTGCTTCTCGTTGCGGCTCGATACGGACAACGTAATTGAGTTATATCCCGGAGAAAGAGAGATACTTAAATGCAGCTGCTAACGATTTGCAGCGAGAGGGAGAGAACATTTACACAAAACATATATTATTAAGCTATAACGGGCTATGACTCAATCACCCGAATCGATACTGCATTTTTCTTCTTGTTAGTTCGCTCGCCTCGCGCTGCCCTTAATTGCACCGTCGACGTACGTTATTAACCGACCTCAGCGATCTAAATCAAAGATGAACGAAACCCTTTTCAATCGCGTCGCAAAGTGTAATTTTCAATGTACGATTAGTCTCGAAAAAGTGGACCGCGCGAATCCACGGAATATAATATTTAAAAGTACGTACAATTTTAATACGCCAAAGGATAACGGAGATCGTTTATTCTCCGCGCGTTCGTATGTAGAAAAAATTTTTGCGAATTAACGAAAAAAATTTCGCATGATTTCCAGACGTGCGTCCGAATCGAATTTCGTAATTTACGTTAAAGGTTTTCGCAGTTGGTGGCGGGAGCCACGGCTGGCGCAATCCAGAGAAAAATCAATTATGTAATCTCGCGGGAAGCACAGCGGTCCGTTTTTTTTTTAATTCACCGGGAAGCAGATTCGACATGATAATCCACGTTGCTTGCGTTTAACAGTAAAACCTGTAATTCGCCGAAAAGTAATGGAAATAGCAGAAAGGACAAACCGTACGCTGGTGGAGTATAACGTCCTCGTAACTTTAACCCGGATAGTTCGCTCGGTATCGGTGCGTGAGTGTGCGCTTCTTGATGAATCGTTCGCATAATCCACGATCGATCGCTCAATCGCAATATCCTACTACCAATATGTGCACGAGCGGGCGTGATCGAGCGACGAGTATTTGCCGGGAAGGGACCGTTCTCTCTCTCTCTCGGCGGATAGCCGGGTGGCGAACCCTAAATCCAAGATCGGAAATCGATCACCAGCCAAAGATAACCGCGATATTTGCTCGTTTAATTATATCTAGCATTTACTCCGATATCTGTTTAGAAATCACTTATTACCTCGCCATTAGGGCCGCCTCGAATTTCAATACGGCGGATTTACGTAGCATGATTAATGTCCGCGAGGACGTTATTCCGCGAAATAAAATCGTCTCAAGACGACCGTGCGATAGGAGCAACGGTGCAAGGATTATATCAAGACAGATCCACCTAGACATATTAAATCCCCTTTTCGCGGAGTTTATAATTGAAGCTATATATGTAAGACGTTTCATGATCCTTTCCAAGAGAATTGGACAAATAATATATATATGTATTAGCAGCTTAATGCTTTCAGTAAAAGGATAGAGACACGCGATAACCCGTCCAAAAATGTTTACCCTAAGCCACTTCCACTCAGTATTCTTTTTCCGCGTCGCAAGTCCAATTAATTTAAATATGTACCTACTTTTATTACGGTACCTTTGCGAAAATTAAAGAAAGTATTCGTTATTCTGCCGTGTACGATAAAAGAAAAGTGTTTGCAGCATTCTAATATGATAACAAGATATTTAATATAATATTATATTGTAACACAAAATTTTAACGCGTTGTAATCGAATAGCTCGCGATAACTACTGTCTAAAAGTCCATCGGTGCATTATAACCGAGGGGGAAACCGCTGAGGGCATTGTGGTGTACAGATTTGCGGAATTACTGGACATTACTAGGCATTTTTTGGGCATTAGATCTTGCTGAAACATTATAAAGATAAAATAAGATAAAATAAGGCAAGAAGATAAAGTGATGCCCACTCATTGGTGTACAAGATTTTGGTCAGCGGTTTCCCCCGCGATTATAACCGTGAATCAGTGTATATTCGCTGCTTTCAGTGATAATCCACTGATCGACTTTTAGAGAGTAGATACTCGATATCTCTTGAGCGTATCTATCACCCCTTTTCCGAGAGAATTTTCTGAGAGAAAAAAAAATGAAGTCATGAATAAACAATCAACCTAATGGCGAAGGCAGTTCGCAGTCCTCAAAAGTCTTTCGAGCGTCACAGCCGAGTTTACGCATATTATGCACACTTACGCGGCGACGCAGCAAAGCCCTCCGTCAGGTACAAACATGCCAGCGGAGGACGTAAAATTTTCGGCCTGCACTTTCTCGCAAATACTTTACACGCGTCAGGGTATACCGCGCTCCAGTGAATATACGGCGTACGTATACGGGCGTCATATACGCTGTACACGAGACAGGCGTTTCCTCGTCGGGGTAGTATCGCTATATTCGCAACGCGCGCGACAAGAGAGAGGCACTCGAGATATCCCAATACATATTTCTTTCAGACCACCCCGGGGAACGGGCTCTCTTTCCGTTACGATTGAACTGTAGAAATTATTAGACTGTTCCTTTCTAGAACTTCCTTCACCTCGCCCGCCTTTCTTAGTCGTCTCTCTGCACCGTCATCGTCTGCTTTTTCTCCCGTCTCTTATCTAGCTTTGTGTAATCCGATCCTTTTTTTCCTTCTATTCCGCTGGATCATTTCTGTATATGTACTGCATGGAGGAAACGACGCTCCGATATCTGCAGCATCAACGCGAGATTTCGCGAGAATAGGGGGAACGGTATCTTCCGGAGATATTTGTTATTTCGGCAGGGCCCGGGTCCGCGTTTCGGAATAATAATGGAAGTTTTAATTAAAAAGTGCTTGCAGTCTGTTTCGTCGCAACGATGATGATGGGACGCGGAGTCAAAAGCTGCTGGGACGGGATTTTCAGATTGGCCTAGTAATCTTCGCCAATTCCCGACAATTGGCACTTCGGCTTCGTGCCGCGCTACCCACCGTTGAGGAAGATTGGCGAAAGGCATCGCGAATTAAATGAAGCGACGCGGGACGCGGGCGCGGGGTCGACCCAGCCATCGGTAGCCTTCCTCTCGTAACATGTAATATTCATATCGCAGGCGGTACAATTTGCAGACAATTTCGTTTCTTTCTTCTTATTTCACGAGAGAAAGTCAGCGGACGTAAAGCACATAAGGGGACGTCCAAGACATTTATATTTTTCACGAGACGGAACCCCCGGACTCTAAAGAAGTTTAGACATTACCGTCGTAACGACAGAACGGGACGATTATATATTACCCCCTAATCTTGTCGCAGGCTAATTACCTGACTTATGACACGGAATTACGGCGCCTCACGGTTCGTTAACGTGGCTTATGATTATGGATTCGGTTTGAAATCATTACGTCAGAAAGTTCTCTCACGCACGCAGACGTCCTCGCGAAATAGAATCAATCAAGCTGCTTGAGAAAAATACAATTAGCGGAGAGACGTAATAGAAAATTAATTAACTCTCTATATCTCGATGCGTGAGTGCAACAGTTTCACGAATATACTCGTACACTCTTAATGCTATTAAATTATATTTTACCACCAAAACTAATCGTCATTCTTGTTGCCTACAAATTTCGTTGGCAGATTAGTACGATGTAATTATGATTCACGCGTATAAATTTCCAACAAGCTGATAATCACATTGACAGATAATATGTTTCACGACCTTATGAACATTTATCATCAGTCTTCAGTCTCGTTTACGTACGCCAGTCGATTTCGATAGAAAGACCTATTTAATACAATAAGAATTAACCCTTTCGTGACCAAGGTATTACTTTCTTATGGAATACTCAAGGAACGAAAGAGACGAAAAATGTACGTCCCAGTCGTCATGAAAGAGTAAATACAATTTCCTGGAAATAGTTCAAACGTTACTTTTAGATTAAAAACTATTTGTTGATTTTTTAGGATCGTCTTAGTCTCGCCGAGACGTGCGAAAAGCTAGGAACTTTTCTTAACCGTAGCATGTGTAGCGATATTCGCTTTATACCTTACATCGATGCGCAAAATGTTTTAAAAGCTTTTAGAGGCGATCGTAACCGCGCGCGCTGTGTTAATTTCTAGGGTGTCGGTGCATATCAATTTTCGCATCGTTCGCACGCGAGATCGACGGCGGCCACGTTGCCGAGCCACTTTACCGAAACTTATGGTGTTATTAAATCCTGTCCTAGGAAACTTGGCGGTGGTAGATAAAACTCGCGCCAAGGCGAGCCACTACCGGGTTCGTTTAATCGAGCTAACCTTGTCATCGCGCGCGGTTGCACTCGGCTTCGCGCACCCGAAAACTTTGCGAGTTTTACGGACCAAACAAAAGCGTGTCGACGGAAATTGGATTCTTTCTTTCTTTCTATCGAAGCTCGGAGATTTTGTGAAAAATAGCAGACGCAATCGGCCAAGTATATAGACCACCCACTTTCTTCTCAAACTTCATGCTTCGTTTCGGTGGGATACATCACGGAACGTAAATTTTTAATGCCTCTAAAAATGCTTGAAATATACAATAGTTTTGTTTTAAAAGTTTTTCCTAGCCGCAACAAGGTTTAATAATTTCCCGTCCTATTTAACCAACTCTCAGGGAGATAATTACTAACAGCTTTCTTCTCACATGTCTGAGATACTGAAAAACTTTATGTATAAACTTGGAGGGTATGTTAAAGATTCATAAACGATAGAGAAAGTTTCTATAATATAAATGCAGAAAAGCTTTCCCTTTTAGTCAAAAATGAATGAGTTTTCATGAGTCAACTTTTATAGGGAAGAAATAAATTAGAAGCATGGAAGAGGAGAAATTCCTACTTCTTTCAGATAATCCCAAGTAGACTGAATTAAATTTTTAAATAACATTTCAACATATTTAGTATTGAAAACTGAATTAGAGTAGAGAATCCTAGCGACTAATAAAATTTGTGCTAAAAAATTAATTTGAAAACTTAAAATTGGTGCACTAATGAAAAAATATATATCGTTGCAGAGAGGAAATGGTACGGAGTTCTGAATATTCCAAGAGTATTTGGTATGTACTAAATAATTGTGTAAAAGCATTTCCAAGTATTGTTTCGACTCTTAAAAACGGATTTCTGCACTGTGTGATTTAAACTGTTCTCACGTGGACTTGGCAGTCACGCACCGAAAGGAAACAATGAGAAGGAAAACGCGAGCTATCACGCGTAGATGATGCCTAGAACAATCGCGGCACGAGGTTAAGCCCTGACTTCATTAATAATTTTCGCGAGGTGGGTAATGACTACAAAGAGGAACCGCGAACCGCACGGCACAGGCAGAACAAGGGACAAAGGCCAAGTAAAATATTATCTCGCGGTCTGCTCTTTATCAGGAAGAAAAACTGCGTTTACAATGGAAAACGTAGAAAGGAAAACGAACAGCCGAGAAAATGAAACTCCAGCGATCTAGCGGTTTGTTTTGAAGAGAGTATTAACGAGGATTTCTTTTCGACAGACGATACGCGCGCGTGCGTGTATCGTCCTAATAAACACATTAAATTACTTAATGATACATAAAATTATTATATATATATATAATATTTTCACCTATCCGAAATTATGCTTCGCTGCGAGAGCGGATGCTGCGCTGGTGGAAACCACCAGAGATTTCGGATTATACCAGATAGTAGGAGCGGAATACCATTGGATACAATAATCTCTGATTTGATCGGCAAAAGGATTGATAACGACGCGCGGGCGGACGTATAACGTTAAAAACGCTCGATATTGGTAAGCAAAAACGTATCAGATTAAAATACAACGATCGGATAACGATTTCACCACGTTTTATTTCATTAAATACATTTTCTACGTTGTTACCTCCGCGGAAATAACACGGGGCATAGTTAATTAGCCATGGAGAATTATGAAATTATTGGCATTGAGCCTGGCACCTATTAAAAGCGTTCGAGCGATTGCGGTCCACTTCCTGTACTTTCCTTTCATCGACGGAATCGCAGCTGCAGAGCAAAGGAATTACTCTTGAAAACTTTTTCCTCTTTTTCAACGTTTACAGCTGCAGTTTCAAGCGTGGCGTTTTACTTATAAATTGCTCGAGTTAATGACGCGTCTTGCTTTTAATCCTTTACCCGCGCGCAGAATACGCGTGCCTTCAATTAAAATCAATGGAAATGGATGGGAAAAAATATACTTAAAGTATCGCAAAACTTGTTGCTATAGTTTGAGCAATTTACTAAAATTTTCTTGTCGAATATCATTTCGCGGAACAGTAGTGCTTATTTGCACTTTGAGTTCATTTATTCATTAAGATTCTCACGTGGACTTGGCAGTCACGCACCAAAAGGAAACAATGAGAAGGAAACCGCGAGCTGTCACGCGTAGATTTTTTATTCATTAAAATTATTCGTGTATAATCGCATGTAATTATTCGTTAAGACCAAACATCCTCGAGCTTAGTCTGATTAATTTAGCAATTTTTCCACCTGTTAATTACCGTGAAAATATCTCTCGACAATCACGTTATTTTCATGATTCGCGAGCAGTGAGGGAAAAGAGATATCCGAACAGACGTTGAAATGAAACGCATCAAAGTAGTACGTACGCTTTGAATTTCTGTGTTTATATTGCACGATATGGGACAATGGCGGAAGAAAACAGTTCGCATAAAATCGATGCATAAAGTACCTATCCCCCTCTCCCTTCTTTATCCAGTGGCTTTAATAATGGAACCGTTCGTCCGTAGAAAAGTTGAATAGAACCGGGCTGGCTCGTACTCTCGGAAGCGCTGGTCCGCTACTCTTAAGAAATACGAACGCTATCATCCGTTTCCCTCTCGCGCTCTCTCTCTTTCTCTTGCGCGCGCGCGCGCGCGCTCCCGAGCCGAGGCGTACGTGAGAGATTTCTCGTCGAACTTTACGTAAGTATGTCCATACGGCCGATACACGATACGCGATACACGCCTTCGACGATGCCCGGGAACTTTATCGCTCTAATTCGAATTCTTTTACGCGATCTGACACCCGGCACTTAGATACTTTACGTAATGCGACGTCGGGGCGAGGTCCAATTTCGCGATAATTTCGAGGATCTCTTCCCTTTTGACATCGGGGAAACGGGAATATGCGCGAATCAACTCGCGAACGGGGAACGAAAGTATTTGATTTCCAACGCGAATCCCGGCCGCGGGGGGGGGGGCGGGGGGTTAGCGGCGGCGATAATTAATCGACGGGATCGATCGCGTTAAACGAAGCGGGATTATTACGGGAAGAGATGAGTAACGATTTCGCGCGAAAGCGCAACATACGTAACATTCTTACCTTGACACCTACTGTTACGCCGACAAAGTTAATGGTCTAACTTGATTCATTTAATTCGACTAGTTCGCTAACAGCTTCCTCCCCGCTAAGAGTGCGGTCGACTTTCGAATTAAGCGTTCTCCAATCTAAGTCGATTATCCGGGGAATGGAAAAGGGACTTGGCCAATCAGGAAATTTGTATTTCCTCGGGGGATGCGCGAGTCGTCGAGCAGTTAAGCGCGTTTCAATTACACTAAAAAGAATCACTCGCGCAGACAATTTGTCGCTGCGCGGGGGCAAAGAAAATTACAAAGTTACGTGTAATATTCTTCGTGCGTAATGTACTCATGCAAATGAATAATATCGATCTACAGCGCGTCCACGAGCAGCGATATTAATTTGTAATTAACATAAATTAATATTGACATTATTTATTTATTCGTGACCGTGCTGTGGTTCGATATTATTTAAAGTACCTCTGGCCCGTACCAATATAAATTTTCCAGGTTTGTTTGACCCCTTTCAGCGAGAAAATATTCCAAAAAAAGCAATATTCGCATATCTTGACTCGTATAGTTGAGCATTGTAAAAAGTGCAACTGCGATAAAATAATCGTCCGCATGGTAGATTGTTATAAAAAAAAGCCGCGCGCACACGCTGGAGAGGACTATATTTGAAAATCAGTCTATATTTCGAGCGAATATCTTATTGGCGACATTTATTATAATGTAATAAAAGTTAAAAACCGAGGAAGAACCTCCGAGATATTTACGAAAAAAGTTTATAGAAAAGACCCAGTTTGAAACGGGAGTAAGAGTTTTATTAGCTGAAGTAAAATGTGGAAACACGGAGGAAGATAATAAGTATTGGCTGGAGGAAATGGATAGAGTGTGCCTATTTTGTGGAAATGGCAGGGACAGAATAAAACACTTGGTGGAAGAATGTAGGGCAACACAAAAATGATTTAGAAAGTTAGGAAAGGGAAAGGAAACTGTGGAGGGATGAATTAGGTAAGGAGAAAGATAAAATTTTGAGGAAATTTTGGAAGGAGAGAAAAAGAAACTGAAGGAGAAGAAAGGGAAGACGGTGAAAGGATAGGAAAACACTACGAAAATAGAGGAGATATTTAGGACGGTAATTAAAAGTTAGCTAAGAGAGAGATGAAAGATAAGAATCGTGGAAGGATGAGTGTGGAGAGCGAAAGAGTGTGGTTAAGTAATAAATGGTAGAAGAATGTAGGGTAATGAGGGAATGGTTTAGAAAGTTAGGACATAGTGAAGAGAAAAGGGAAAGAAAACTGCGGAGCGATGAATTAGATAAAAAGATGAAATTTTAAGGAAATTTTGGAAGGAGAGGAAAAGAAACTGAAGGAGAAGAAAGGGAAGACGGTAAAAGGATAGGAAAATACTATGAAAATAGAGGAGATATTTAGTACGGTAATGAAAAATTAATTAAGAGAGAGATGAAAGATAAGAATCGTGAAAGGATGAGTGTGGAGGGCGAAAGAGCGTGGTTAAGTAATAAATGTAAGCCAAGTCCACTTCATGATTGTAAAAGTTAAAGCTAATAAATTATATATACAACGTAATGAAACTTGAAACATGAAGCATTGCAACTCGTTGAATTTCCGATGCGCAGAGCCGAGGGTTGCATTCATTAATCGTGGAATGGTCAATCCGGAAACTCCTGCCTAAACCGGTTAGGCTTATACCGATGTCCGATTCATGACAAATCCCCCGCGACAGCGATTCGAGCGAGCGAGGATCGATGACGAAAAAAAACGGGAGAGGATTCTGTCAGCCGGAAAACGATCGTTGAGCTTACCTCGTACGAATCTGCAAAGCTAATGCGCATACTACGCGCGTGTCGGCTGAGCTACTCGAGGTAGCTGACAAATGCGATCGGGAAGCGTCTTCGCGCGCAGCATCCCGCGTCGCGGAAAACTTGGCCGCGTCGATGTCGCTCGCGCGAGTAAACACGCGATAAATCTCCAGAGGCCAGCGGTGTATTCGCGAGACGATTGAGAAACGGGGACAAAGATGCATAATTTTCCCAATGCGGAGGGGGGGAGGGGGGGGTAAACGATCGACGCATATGGCGATGAAACACCTGATGAATTTGCGACGCTCCGCGCGGGAAGGAATAACGAATCGCATTCGTTCGTCATAATATTTGCCCCGGGCGAAAAATATTTCCGCCGCGTTACGTTATCGAAAGCGTAAAAAATCCCGGGAATTTTTTTTTTATTCGTAATCCAACGTAATGCACGATCACGTGTGTTCCATCGAATATTCTATCGAGAATTTATCTACTTCCGGGCGACCGACGAAACGCACCATTCAAATAACCGAGCGCAAATATCGCGCGGTTACGTGCAAACAAACGGTATAACCGCGAAACTCAAGACGGGCTATAACGACGAGATTGTAATTTTCCCAGTAGCGAAATTCCACGAGGAAAATTGCGAAACAGCACCGGCGCTGCGCCGCGCTTCGCACGACATGCGTTGACTACGTAAAAGGCGCTTGTTCACGGCATCCTTTTCTTTTAATTAAAGGTGCATCAAGTGCCACGATGTACCGGGTGCTCCGAAATTCCGTCCGCGAGGTAACGCCGCGACGCAAAAATCTTACTGGAGCTGCGGATCAGAACGTGTGTGTAGGTGCTCGCGATATTTTCTCCGGTGTCAGTTCTAAAATTAGTTTAGAACTCGCGCAACGTGACTCCTCAGGTGCTTTATTTAAGCAGGCCCTCTCTACCTGCGTGAATCGCAAAACTCTGTTTGCGAGTCGCACTCCGTGCCCTTTACCCAGCGTCAGCGATCGCGCCAAGAGCCAACACCATTACCACCGTGCACGCGACTCACGTACAGAAGATTACTCAAGCACGGTTCATCGTGGACCAAACTTTGATCAAATTCCCGCGCTTTGGAAACTACCGCGCGAAACAAGAAAATTGTAGGTAATCCCCTCCCCCCCCCCGGGCTTGATTTTTCACGGGCACCGCGGCGCTACCCGTCGCGAATTCGAGATCACCCCGTAGACTACGCTCCCGGAGAAACTCGTTGGCCTTCGAACGAGCGACAGCTGCGACGAAGGAAGAAATCGCCGCTATCGGATCGAAGGGACGAATAAACCTTTGGCTTATCGCGACCCTTCGCGACCCGATGCAAATCGTGGCTCGCGAAACTATCGCCGATACGACGAGGAGAGGAAAAACACGATCGCCATGGGTGGCAAGACGAGGTAGAGGGCGAGAGAGGGAGAATGGTAGCGACCGAATGCGGTCGGGAGAAATTGTGCCGCGAGGGGTGGTCGCCGGGCCATGTAACATTGAATTATCGTACACATAATAGGGCTGACACCGCATTGGCACCCTCGCCTCGCGCGCTATTGCCGCAGAGAGCGCGTCGTGCACATTTAGGACCCGGGCTATTGACACTCTTCCATTTCGGCCTGACGTGTACGTACCGTATACATATGTATGTAACAGTAAGAGCGGGAAAGGGTGAGAGGGGGGGAGGGAGCGAGGGGGCTTCCCGACCGAGCTGGTAAACTGGCGGGCGCTGAATCGATGAGACAAACACATCCATCAGTCAGTTGCGGGAATCGTTGTTTGGCTAAAAGCCAGACTGGTTATTATTTCTGTCGGACGGAAATGTCTTGCGTCACACGGTGGATAGCCCGCTCATTGCCCCCTTCGCGGGCCGACGCGGCAGCCCCCGCGCGCGACCGTGACCCGAGATAATAGGGAAGAAGAGTGAACTTTGCGCGGCCAAGAACCGTGCATTTCGCGCGCGCCTCTTGGCTGGGCTTGACCAACTTCGTCGGATTTGACGCGTATGCCGTAATAAGGTTTGCAATGGCAAATACCAGACGATGTCCCGTACAATTGCTCGTTTAATAATAGATCGTGATATTAATAATTCGCGTTTGATCGCGACGTCTGTATTAATTTGTGTTCTTTAATTAAAAAGTTTAGTATTAATTGCACCTGGGATCTCTACACGGAAAAAACTATTCGGTTATAGCAACCAGAAATATTCAGTTGGTACAGATTCAGTTGCAGTAGCATCAAGTCTTTTTGCACTAATTGAAAGACTGTTTATACCAACAAATGCTTTCGGTTTGAAGAATCAAAATTTTCTGTTACTAATGTGCTGTTACCATGA